>NC_041226.1:1313999-1364912 GCF_002837175.3 Physeter macrocephalus | reverse complement strand
TGTTGAGGATTTTTGCATTTATGTTCATCAGTGATATTGGCCTGTAGTTTTCTTTCTTTGTGACATCTTTGTCTGGTTTTGGTATCAGGGTGATGGTGACCTCGTAGAATGAGTTGGGGAGTGTTCCTCCCTCTGCTATATTTTGGAAGAGTTTGAGAAGGATAGGTATTAGCTCTTCTCTAGATGTTTGATAGAATTCGCCTGTGAAGCCATGATTTTTTCAAGCTAAGGACTCATCTCCTTAATTCTGGAAAATTCTCTGATATTACCTCTTTAATAATATTACTTCTCTCCTAATTCCTCGATTTTTTTCCTCAGATTCCTGTAAGATATATTTTAGAATGTTATCCTTCAGCCTCCTTGGTTTTCTGTTTTGTGTTGTTTTTTTGTTTTTATAATTTTATTTATTTATTTTTGCCTGTATTGGGTCTTCATTGCTGTGCGTGGGCTTCCTCTAGTTGCAGTGAGCGGGGGCTACTCTTCATTGTGGTGTGCAGGCTTCTCATTGCGGTGGCTTCTCTTGTTGTGGAGCACAGGCTCTAGGCGCGTGGGCTTAAATAGTTGTGGCATGTGGGCTCAGTAGTTGTGGCTCACGGGCTCTACAGCTCAGGCTCAGTAGTTCTGGCACACGGGCTTAGTTGCTCTGTGGCATGTGGGATCTTCCCAGACCAGGGCTCGAACTTGTGTCCCCTGCATTGGCAGGCAGATTCTTAACCACTGTGCCACCAGAGAAGTCCCTATTCATTTGTTTCTTAAGGGTTCGTTAAATTGTTTTTTTGTTTGTTTTTTTGTTTACTATTACAGGCAGTGCTCTAGTTAAATTGTCCTTTGGACACATGTCTCTCACATCTTGGAGTAGAATTTCTAGATCAAAGGGGATGCACATCTTTACTTATTCTAGAAATGCTAAATTGGCACTGTAGAGTGGCTATTGTGGTTTATTCTCACCAACAGTGTTTGAGTTCTTGTTTCTCCATCTTTTTCAGCACTTGATGATTAGACTTAATAAACTTTTGCCAGTTTGATCATTTTGCTAACATGTTTACTTTTTCTCTCTGGTATTTTTAGGGTGCTTGCATACTTTGTTACAGATAGCAAATGTCCATATACACATGTTCTTGTTTCTAGGTTCTCTCTTCCGTTCCAGTAGCCAGTTCTTCCATCCTTGGCCAGTGTTACACTGCTTTTAGTTACTACAGCTTTAGAGGACGTCCTTATATCTTGGAGGGCAAGTGGGCTTCCTTGCCCTCTTCCTCCTCCTTTTTCTTCTTCAGAAATTTGATTTTCCCATAAAGGTCTTACACAGTTTTTAATAGATTTATATGTAGGTGTCTTATCTTTTCTGTTGCTATTGTGAAAAATATTCTTTTTCAAGTATATTTTTTATTGTTTGTTGATCTTATACTAGAACTTCATTTTTGTGTATTGCATTTGCATCTTGCAACCCTGCTGAACTTTTATTAGTGCTAATGATAATTAGATTGTGAATATGACAGTTTTGTTTTTTCTTGTCCAGTTAAGTACACAATAGAGTTATAATTTCTTAAGTTATTAAAAATAAAGTGCACAAATTAAACTGACAAAGATTATAATATAAAAGTTAAAATCTTTATTTCAACCTTATTTTCAAATATGTATTTCATGCCATTTATGTCTTCTAGATGCCGAGCATACACATTCTCCCGTGGCACCTACATTCTGCACTCCTGGTTTGAAAATCCCTTCTACAAAGAACAGCACAGCTTTGGTAAACTTCCATAAAATTGAAAGTGCTAATCTTTTCCCTAGTGAATCCGATACACTATTTCCAGACTCAAACAGTCTGTTTAAAAAACGTAGACTGGGGCTTCCCTGGTGGCGCAGTGGTTGCGCGTCCGCCTGCCGATGCAGGGGAACTGGGTTCGCGCCCCGGTCTGGGAGGATCCCACGTGCCGCGGAGCGGCTGGGCCCGTGAGCCATGGCCACTGGGCCTGCGCGTCCGGAGCCTGTGCTCCGCAACGGGAGAGGCCACGGCAGATGGAGGCCCGCATACCCCGCATACCACAAAAAAAAAAAAAAAAAAAAAAAAAAAAAAAAAAAAACGTAGACTGTTGTAGCCTTTGGGAGTATATTTACAGTGTTTCCGGAGGGTCATTCGGCAGCAAACATCAAGAGCTTTAAAATTTTTCCATACCCTTTAACCAGAATTTATTCTAAGGCACATTGGGACAGAGATTTATAACCATTAAGTTATAGAGGGAAGAACACCACTATTTATAAGAGCAGAATATGTGAACAAACTAAATGTCAAATGATAAACAGGAAGCAAAATATACTATGGTAAATCCATAAGAGCCAGTGTCATGTGACTAGGATGTTTTGAAAAACAGGTAAGAACATATAGAAAGAATGTCTTCAAGAAATATTTAATGATATGGAAAATGATATATATGTGTATGTATATAAATACACACATACACATATATTTTAAGGAATAAGAATGGATAGAAACACACCAAAAAGTGGTTATCTATGGGTGATTTTTATGCCTTTTTTTCCAAATTTTTCCCATTGAACAAATTTACTATGTAATCAGAACCTCATCCCTGTTTAAAGTTGGTATGAACACTTAAGACAACCAATATGGTAGATTGGGCCGTCCAGTGGATCTTCCAGCAGTGATAGAAATGTTCTGTAATCTGTGCTATCCAGTGTGGTAGCTAGCTGCTGAGCATGTAAAATGTGGCTAGTGCATCCGAGGAGCTAATTTTTAGTTTTTTAAATTTTATGAATGTATAATTAAATTTACATAGCACCATGCGACTTGTGGTAAGCCACTGCTTATGTTCCTGGCCTCATTGCTGACTCTGCCCTAGGGAGATGGGCCAGGTTGGCATGAATGGGCTTTCTCCCTGGCAGCAGTGAGGGCGTAGCTCATCCTCCTACGACTCTTACCTGGCCCAGGATAGTGTTGCCTGAGTCTGGGTGGTGAATCCGTCTAAATCTGGGGTTCAGCCAACAGGCCTATTTAGATTTCACATGAAGCTCTTGCTCAGCCTTCAGTAATGACGATGGTACTTTTTCCTCCATATGCCATTTCTTTGTGTCCTTGATTTTATTTAGTTCTCGGTCAGGGAAGAGGGGGTCATTTTGGGGCCTACTTAGAGATCACAACAGAACTAACAATTGACTAACAATTTTTATTTACTATATTACTTTATACCACCATAATTTAATTATTTCTTTTTATTCTATAGGTATCCACAAATTATCCATTATCAAAAACAAATAGTTCATCGAATGACTTGGAAATGAAAGACAGTACATCGTTAGTTGTAAATTCAGACGAGTGCTTTGAGAATTTTGCAGATCCCTCTTCTCCTACGATTTCTTCTTATGAGAATCTGCTCAGAACACCTACACCTCCAGAAGTAACTACAATTCCAGAAGATATTCGCCAGGTTATTTTTCTAGGCTATTGTTTGTTTGTTTTCTGCGAAAATACCTGAAAATGATATTTAACTGTGTTATTTATCATCGGGCTAATGTGCTCGTTTGGATCTAAATCTAAATTGTGGGCTGTTAAGCCTGTCTAAGACCACCTGGCTAAGGCTCTTCAGAGCTGAGCACAAGCTAGTGATGTCATCATGCCTCTGTTCCCTCATGAGGCATTTTCTCTTTAACTTCATGTTCTGAAATGTATTCTTATAATATTTTCTAATCATTGTTCAAATGTGATCACCATGGCGACCATAGTTTCCATTGGTGTTTCTAGCAAAGTCAGAAATGTCATTTACCCTCCAGTTCTCCAGAGTTGGAGTATCATGAATAACTTGTATCAGTGTTTCTTGAACTTGAGATGTCTTGGGCCTCAGTTTGAGAAACATTTGTTTAAATATATTAGAATATCTGATTCTTTTTTTTTTCTTTTTTTTTGGCCACCACAAGGTTGGTGGGATCTTAGTTCCCTGGCAAGGTATTGAACCAAGGCCCCAGCATTGAAAGCGCCGAGTCCTAACCACTGGAACGCCAGGGAATTCCCATAGAATATTTGATTCTTTAGTACAACATAGTTTATCAGTAGTCTGTTACTGGTTTATAGCAAGTACCGACTCTACTAAATAACCACCAGCCTGATTCTCTGAGCATCCCTTCTTGATAAAAGTTACGGTGTTGGGGAGTTATTGCTTAAGCAAATGGAATTCTTAATAACCATTCTAGAGACCTTCCTAGCTTATGGAGAAGGATAAAGCTACTTGGGGAAATACCCAAATGCCATTGGAAGGGACTCATCCTAAGATATCAGTAAAGTGTTTGTTATCCTTCTTTCTCTGTCTTTTCTGCTTTCCTGGCACTATAATAAACTGAGGGAGGAAGCAGCATCTTCTGTCTATAGGCATTATATACAGTTTCCAGTTTGCCACAGTGATCCTTCTCTCTTCATTTCTGTGTTAAAGGAGGGAAACCTTGCATTTAATATATTACCTCTTTGTGAAAAAATCATAGTTGATATTTCAGATTCTTGTTTTTATAATCTTTATAGCTGATGATCTTTCTTTTGAGCATGTATTTCACCTCTTTCCTACACAGATTTCCCTAACGTCTTTGTAAAGGCTTGATTTGCTCTCAGGGATACACTGCTGCTTGCTTCCATTAACCCAGCAGTACATTTAGAAGCTTTAGAAATCCCTGCTACACCCAAGTTAAACTTCTAGTATCTCCATCTCTGTGCCGCTGCACGTCTGTGCTGCTAAATATTCTGACATTTTAAATAACCCAGATCTTCAAATTTTCCTTGGCTTTTCTTGAATGTTTTATAACAGCTTCCAAATTTATATTATGTTGTTCGTATGACTTGGTGAAAGAAGTTTGCTTTCTTTTAGATTTTATCAAAATACAACTCAAACCTAGCTACTCCGGTAGCAGTTAGAGAAGTGCCACCCAGCAAAGTGTTCCTTCCTCGGTGTGAAGGACAGGACGTCCGAGACGCTGGCAACAGAGAAACTGGTGAAAGTGAGTATGGTCCCATCCTAAAGGGACTAGATGTGTTATCTGAGGAGAACACTGAAATGGTAATAAACACTTGTAATTGACATCTGCCAGCTAGGTCACAGCCCATCTCTCTTTTGGTCCAGAATTCGTGATCCCTGCATCTCAGGCTCCCGCACTACCATGTTTTAGTGTCACTGGGAATCTACTCCCAACCATATTATGAGTGTAAAAATAGATGGCTGCGGTGTCGTGTCATTTGTTTCGTTGAAGGCTATTGGTTATACCTAATTGATATTTTCTGTTTGTATCTTTCTACAGAAATTGTAGTGGATCCATCCTTCCATTATAGAAACTGAACAGAATGAGATGAAAGCAAATCTGCTCTTAGTTTTCCACATTCCCCGACATCTTTCTGCTTTTGAAAATCCAACTCATATTAAAGATGAGCATGGACAATGATGTCATAAAATGCTTTTTATTAAGTTTGATTTAGTCTAACCTCAGTCTTGTTGACGTGTAGTTCAGTTACTCAGTTTTGAAAGATCATTACTATTTCACTGATTTCAAATTTACCCTGCCTAATGGAAGAGTATGGTTTAAGTAATATTAGGAAGCAGGATAAATAGTTTTTGAAATTTAAACGTTACTGTTTGCTACTCAGATAAGGCCACTTTCAGTCTTCTTGGGCTAGACAGTTGTTGCTAGACCTGGGCTTCTTCCTTGGGTCTAGCTCTGCCCCTCTGTCTCCTCTCATGACTATCCCAAGTCTTTTACACCTTTTATTTCAACAATGCTCTTTTAAGGCACTGTTGTTTACAAATGACAGCTTAAATTAATTTAGGAAGAGAGGAACTTACAGGCCTAGGTAACTATACTGAAGTAGATGTCTCGGACATTTGGAATTAGACACTTGCCTGCTGTCAGGATGGATGTTTTATTTTTACTTGTCAGTTTCATCCTTTCAAATCACCTCTTCCCAGCACATGGCTGCAACCTCTCCAGGTCCCCCTCCAGCTCGGTGGCCCAACAGAGCCTGAGCCTCACACTGTGGAGGGTCCCAGGACTCCTCCTGGCCAGGTGCTCATCTCTGGACTGTCCGCTGTGCCTCTAGAGCTGTTTGAGAGCTCCAGGCTGCCCTGTCCATGGAGCCCAAGATCCTTCCGGTCTAAGTAAAGTTGATGTAGCAAAGATTATCCTCTTTTATGGTTGGGCCTTGAAAGTCAAATGTGAAGACCTGTCACATTGTGAATCTTCGTTTTGTCAGAAAATTGTCACTAAAACAAAACAATTTATTCTTTGTTCTAGGAACTACTGTGTAAGATTTTTTGCTAAATATTGATACAATGTAAAATTCAAGATATTTAGTTTTATTTTTCCAGGTAAGCTCTGGTCAGCCTTGTATACGATGGTGACTCCCAAATTATATCAGCCTTTTATACACTATTTACCGTGGCTCTGTGTACCTAAGTCCACAGAGTGGACCGATTGCTTGAGGGAGGGAGTATATTCAAAGTGCACGCAGGGCTGAGTCCTGGAGTTCCATTTTAGAAGATGGAAAGAGGCAGAAAAATCTAGCAAAGGAGACGAAGAAGCTGGTGAAGTAAGAAGGAAATACTTCAAGCTGAGTGATCGATTCTTTCAATATTGCTGAGAATCCAAGACAAGACAGAATTACCACTGGACTTGGCAAAATTGCTGTTACTGACAGCACTGATTAATCCTGACAGAGTGCTCAGGATGGACGTCTGGAGTGGACTGGAAAGGTTGGAGGTGAGGAAGCAAAGATCATGGACTGAGACGGCTCTTTTCATGAGTTTTGCTCAAGAAGGGAGAGAAGAAATGGTGCTGCAGCCAGAGGGGGTGTGAGTGAAACCAGGTTTTTGAAGATGGGAAATAAAGAATGTTCCATTAATCATTTCCGATGGCCTGCTGGGTGTCTCCACCTGTCTTGTGATGGCCCCTCAATTCAGTTTGACCAGAATTTCTCTTTCCCTGGCCCTTACCACTCTCCTGTGATCTTAGTTTCTGTTCCCTAGAACTAGGATGCTTCCGGCTTATCAAACTTCAAATGTTACCCTTCAGCGTCTTCCCACTGCTCTCAAGATGAATCCAGGGTCCCAGCGTGGCCTCCAGGACCGCCCCGTGTGACTCGACCCTCAGTTGCTCCTCCCTCGTCTCAAAACCTGGGCTCCAGCCGGCAGCTGGCCTTTCCTCTCCTTCCCTTCCTTCCTGCCCCGGGCTTCACACGCCCCGGGCTTCACACGGGCTCTCTCTGCCCAAATGGCTTCCCCCACCCACTCTGCTCGGCTGGCTGACTATCCCTCACATCCTTATGCCGTGGATACTTGACTTTTTTGTCTGCCCACCACTCCTACCCCCTTAAAGGAAAACGCTCCGATTTTCCCTGAACTCAGCCCAGCTCCAAGACAGACCAAGCAGGGTCACAGTCCCTGACCAGGTGGTATCGGGCACGTGACCCACGTCGTATCCAAGAGAGCCAATGCTGGGACTTCGGGGAACTACTAGGAAGAGCAGAACGTTTTTCTGGATGTGCACCCAGAGCCGCGAAGCGAGAGGCCGAAGGTGGAGCTGCCACGGAAGTTCCAGCAGGAGGTGTGAGAGCTTGGAGGCCAGCTCTAACCCCAATTTTTCAGGTAAATGATTCATAAACTCCTTGTTTTCTCGTGACGTGAAGCTCTTTAACAGTCCTGCCTCATCTGCTTCAGGTCTCAGATTAAATGTCATTTTATCAAAGATTTTACCGATTTTCCCAGTCAGCACCCTGTTCTCATCCTTTATAGTACTTGGTAGAATCTGTAACAGAATATTTGAGAGTACATTTATTTAATGTTCATTGCCCCACTGGACCATAAGGTCGGTGTGGACAAGGACCTCATTTGCTTGCCTTGTTCATTATTACACTGGTACCTGCCAACTTAAAATATATATTGGTTAGTGATAACATCAAACATTTACTGAGGTCTTACTATGCTAGGCATGGTTCTAAGTACATTCCTTAACCCACTTAATTCTTAAAAAGTAACTCTTAGCAAATAGGTGCTAGCATTTCGACTTTTCAGATGAGGAAATTGAGGCTTTAATGATGGACTTCTCTTTCCGTCCCATTTCCCAGCCAGATCTTGCTGACCGCCTCTGGGCTGTGTTCCCTCCCCCATCCTCTGCCACACCCCCGCTTGTCACCTGACGAAGCATCTTAGGGTCCTCTTCATCCTGATCTCTGGCCAAACTCCTGGTGCGTGCTTGTTCACGCCACACCCTTTATCTACTGGGAGCCTAAATCCAACCCCTGTGGGCGCTGAACAAGGTCACATGCCATCCTCAGCGGCAACTTGCCTTTCTCATGACACCTTCTAATCCGCCTTTGATCATCGGCGTTTACACCTTTTGTTACCAGACTAAGGCTTTCTGACGAAGGGTCTGTGTGTCAGGTTTGGCTGCACCCCCAGGCCCACGGCATTCATCCCATATTTCATTCCCTGGAAGTGTGGAAGGAGCTAGTAATACTACAAATTCTGACAGTTTCCAATAACGTATGCAGATTCTGGAAGTGCCTCAGGTGGTTCACCTCATTCATAGTTTAAACTGCCTTAATTTCATCCTCTCCGGGACACTTTCTGAGGAGTTGGCTGCAGCTGGGCTGGCCCGCTAGCGTGGGGAGGAGCAGGAAATTCTGACAGCTGAAGGCATGAAGTGAGGGGGCTACAAATGCCTTTTTTCTTGTTTTTAAAACAGCTAGTTTATTGAACATTCCCTCTCAGCCAGGCCCTCCTCTAAGCCCCCTTTTATTTGGCTCTTCTCAACAATGTCCTGAGGTAGGCGTGTGATTAGAACACCTTTATACAGTAAACTCCTCACGACATTCCCAGGCTGATGGGTTTTGCTTATTAAAATTATTTTAGTATTTAGTATTAAAATTGCTTTTTAGGTTTCAGCTTATTCCTCCTAGGGATTACGGGGGTGGGGGGGGAGAGATCAATGACTGTCTTCATAGAAGAGCTGCCTAGTTCATGATTAATCCTAACAGAATAAATATGCTTCCTTCAAGCTTGTTCCATTACAGGTTCAAGAAACTGTAGCAATTTGTAAGAACAACCTATATCTAAGCAATACAATACACGCCAGAACACTCAGACCTCACCTGGCTGCTCTGACACTCAACCTGGAAACCATGACCATATCATTTCCTTAAAAGACAGGTGTTTTGGTTTGTACCAAAACTGAAGCATGCCCACATACTCTGGATGACGGTCCCCTGGCAAAAGTCTGTAATGCAGAGGACAGCTTCACTGCAAGAGCAGTACCAGTGCAGCAGGTGGAAGCCAGCTGGCAGTGAGCCGAGGACAACACAACACTATTTTTGGAAACGTATGTTTCTAGTCATCTATTGTTGGCTCCCTCCCAGCCCACTTGCGAGCTGTTACTTAAAGCAGGCCTCCACTTCCCGCTGAAGTGAAAATGGTAGCCACTGCCTGCGCCTCAGTGCCGAAGGTTCCATGAGGTCAGGCACCACCAGAGCTCCTCAGCACATCTCAGCACTCAAATTCTAAGCTGTTCAATTTCACAACAGCTAAGTTTGGAGTTTGTGATAGAATAGAAACAGGCTGAGTTCTGCTCTATATAAGAGTAACAAGAGTTTGCCTAACAGTTTAACAGCTTTCTTTCCCCTTCACAGCTGCCCCTACATGCGCACACACACACACACAGAGTTGATATCTGAAACATCCCCTGAGCCAGTGCCCACGATGGTAATGAAAATTTAAGTATAAACTTAACATCGACTCCCTACCGAGGATCCGGTAAGTAGCTGAAAATGCCAAGCTCCTGTACGCTGTGAGAAAACTGAAGATACCAACCTCCGAAGGGAAAACACCTCAAGAGCCTGTGAGGCAGTCAGGACACTGAAGGCTGAGCACGTGCCGTCACGGTGACCGTGAAACAGCTCAGCTGCTCGCTCAAAGCCGTACTGTCACAGCCAGAGGTGAATAAGGACCAAGTACAAGGCTTTTCATTCTTAGCATTATATTCAATGATAAATTCACTAGGTATTCTTTAACTGTACTTTTCTTTAAAGGAAAAATTCCATGTTGGGACACAGAGGTGGCCAACAGACACATGGAAAGGTGCTCACATCACTAACCATCAGGGAAATGCACATCAGAACCACGAAAATAACACCTGACGCCTGTCCAAAAGACGAGAGATAAGCGTTGGCAAGGGTGTGGAGCAAAGCTCTCTGCACCCCCATGTTTCCTAAGGAATTATTTATAATAGCCATGGTATGGAAACAACCTTAAGGGTCCGTGGGTGGATGAATGGATAAGAAAGTTGTGAGATACAGACAGACACATATATACATGCAATGAAATATTACTCAGCCATAAAAAAGGAAATCTTGCCATTAGCAACAACTTGGATCTAGAGGGCATTATGCTGAGTGAAATTAGAGAAAGATATCAAGTACCACATGATCTCACTTAGATGTAGAATCCAAAACACAAAACCAACAAGACAAAACCAAACTCATAGATACAGAGAACAGACTGTTGGTTATCCATGGGGAGGCGGGCAGGGGTGGGCCAAAGGGTAAAGGGGGTCAACCGTACGGTGACAGATGGTAACTATAGACTTGTGGTGGTGATCAGTTTGTAGTGCATACAAATAATGAATTATGCTGTATACCTGAGACTAATATATTGTTATGTACCAATTTTACCTAAAAAAAAAAAGTCCACGTTGGAACCAAGCAAATAAACCACTTTATTTTCAACTCGCCTGGAATTACAGGCGAAGCCCCCATTGTAGGAGTTCACACCGTTATGCAAAGTTGGCTTTCAAAGTCCTTTAATGAGTTCCTGCCTTCTTGATCTGCATAGTACGCATCTTCTCCACAAACAGGAAGGTAATCATGGCTCCTCTTCTCCAAAAAATTCCGTTTAAGTTAATTGTGTGACTTAAGGAGCTCAGGCCTATCTAGTGTGAATGAATAAAGAATCTAAGGGTTTGCACAAACTTCAGTGGAGAAGAGGCCCTAGATCTGGGTTCCAGGCTTGCATCTGTCACCTGTTGACTGCACCAGGGACCCCAATCCTACGATCATTAGATTTTAAAGGCTGCTTTTGTATGTACAAGATCAAACTACTGCAATTTTACTTTGCTAGTACATTTTTTCAAATTTTGGAATACACATTTTCAAACTTTTCTACTGCAGTAGACTAAAGGTAATTGGCCTTATCACATACTGCACACTTTATAAACTTCAAAATGAGACTGCAACAGTGCCGCGGAAGAGATGGCACCCGTGCTGACTGAACTCTACTTTACAGCTAACTTTGTTTCTTACATGTCAGGCACTATTCCAAGCCCTTTGCAAACAATTAGTCTTCACAATCCTGTGGGCTGTTACCTCCACTTTACAAATTTTAAACAAACAAATGAAACAGGTTCAAGTAACTTGTCCACGGTTGCTATTAGTGTAACCAGGATTTTAATGTTCAGCCCAACTGGTTGTAACCACTGTGCATACTGCCTCTCAGATCAGGCACGAGTCAGCCCCAGCACTGAACAGGGCGTGTGAACATCCCCTCCTTAACTTGACCTCATCCCTGACCTTCTCCCTTGATCTTAATACTCTTCTTTCGTTCCTCCCTGCATTTTCAGATCTTCAAGGTAAACCTTTCCATCCTTACCCTAAGTTCTAACCTTGTTCCTCTATACTACTTCCTGCCCTCAGAATGCCCCATTCTCACCATTTTTAAAACATAAAAAGGCCTCACTGTGGCACCCATTCTCCTTTTCTCTAACTTGTCATCACACCTTGATTCAGGCAGGCCGCTCCCTTCAAACACAGACGGCTTCTTCAACTTGCCTCAGCTCAGACTGTTCCAAATCGCCTCAGCTGCCCCTCCCACCTTCCCAAAGGTCTTCTTCCCAACTCCATACAACCTTCTGGGCGACAAACTCCTGCTCTATTTAATACAATCTCATGGCTTTCTTGTTCTGCCCCATTGGGGCTTAAACATACCAACTCCACTACTTAGCATAAACCCCCAATACTAAATTAAACCCTGAACCCATGCCCCATTAACTTTCACACTCAAAGTGACTGCAACATATATTTAACAATACAGTTTTACATATAATGCTAAGAGCACTTTTCATATTTTACAGAAGAACGTGAAACATGGACTTTCTATTAATATTCATACCACAGCAAAGCCAAATCTAACTCCTAAATAGATGCATTACAATTCGTTTAGAGTTTAAAGGCTTAATGGCAAAAAGGGGAGGAGGAAAAAGCGAAAGTTTATTTTACATAACTGAATGGAAAATAAATTCAAGAAATAGTAAATAAAATTCAGTACGGCCTCATGCGCCCTCCTGAAGGAGGCGGTGCCCGATTTGGAGGAGTGATCGCTATGTCCAGATAGTCTCCGATTTGGAACTTCTGCGACTGCAGCGTCATGGAGTCGTCAGTCCCCTTTCTCCCAGACATGGTGCTGCCGATCTCCTTTACTCTGCAGGGAAGGAGACCAACTGTTAAAGGGCGGCTGGTCAATGCCAGGGTGTGCCACAAAGTGACCGTGGGGCCGGACTTGCTCCATTCTCTTACGGCACAGTTAAAATGTAAGTACTACATTAATCTAAACCAGATACTAAGATGTATAAATCTGTAGTTCCCCCCTCAACTAAAGAGATTCGCTGAAGGGATTATCCCTATCAGTTAAAACATACTGAAATCAAAGAGATTATAAGAATTAAGAATGAAAAGTTACCTACCGATAGCCAGGCCTTTTAAGATCTGTAAAAACAATTGCAAAATTGAAGTGTGTGCCCTTCTTTCTGGCTTCTGGGTAGACTTCTTTTACTAAACTAGTCAGTTCTTTCAAGGTTGCATCCATCCTGAATTTTTTTTTTAGAAAAAAAGACATTACATTTGATTAATCAGCAATGATGTAACCAAGGATACTGACACACACTGAGTTAATTACATGTGTCTCAACTGCAACTTTACCTTAGAAACTGTCAGGGTCTTACAACTGAGTTCATTTCAAAGCACCCACTAATACTATTTGCCCCCAAATATTCCCCTTACCAGCCTCAGTGTTTGAAATTTTCATGAATTAAGGTCAGACCGGTAATATGCTGAAAGGGACTTCAGAATTACATATGCTACCTTTTGTTGCTATGTAACATCTCACTGGCCCAGTGACTACCCACTTAAGGATAACTAGTCCAAATTAATCCAGATTCTTAAAATAATTGTTTTTCATTATTTCAAAGACATACTTTTCTACATTTTAGCATCTCCTTTCTAAGATTACATGTTCTGATGAGTTTTACAATAGATGGACTCCTAAAGCCAATGAAACCTATGGAATTTTCAAGACTAAGCATAGGCTCCTTTCACAATATATATTCTTGCCCTGCCAACTTCTATTTGAACTCAGAATTTAATATAGTCCCTTGAGCTAATATGGCACAATCTGGAAAAACCTTTTAAAATATAAGCATCTTGTATTATAAGCAACAGTCTAAGTTTCTGAATTGTTTTCTTCCCTGACAACTGGGAACATGAAACGGAGGACTTGGAACTTGAAGCAACATGGCCTGCAGAGTGCTATACAATGACCCTGGACACAAGGCACCTGTAAAGATGAGAACGCCAATGGACAGCATCGAGCAGGGAATCAAACACCCAAGACATCATCTAGTTTTAACTCTGCACACTATTTATACCATCTCTACCACATCATCCTCAAGTAGAACCATGGCTTCAACTGCAGTGAGAACAAAAACATCCACGATGACCACATCAACTTCTGCTCTCTACTGCTGCTGAATCCTCTTCAATATGCCCGTAACAGAACTCAACAGTGTCCCCCGCAAAACACGCCCTTCCTCTCATATTACCCTCAAAACCACCATCACCCAGTTAGATGCCCAGGTCACAAACCTAAGCGTTGTTCAGTTCTTCCCATTTCTATCTTGTTGTTGCTACCTCCTAAAGACAGATCAAACTGGACTTCCCTGGCGGTCCAGTGGTTAAGACTCCACGCTTCCACTGCTGCACGTGCAGGGTCAATCCCTGGTCGGGAACCTAAGATCCCACATGCCACGTGGCACAGCCAAAAGACAGATCAAATCTAGTTTTTTCTCCATCTCCACCATCACAACTTTATTTCAACCTCTCATTATTCAAATCTCTGTATGTTGCTTCCAACTCATCTCAACTTTTTTTTTTAACCTGACATTCTAATGATGTTTATTCTGTGTCAATTATTCCCTGGTATGTACAGTGTATACTTACGTACCAGAAAGGACTCTTCCTCTCCAACAACATTTCCCACATATTGTCATCTTGCTCATAATGAACGTGGGGAATTGGTTTCGCACCTTTTGTCAGTCCTTACAGTGTGAGTCCTCCACAGGCTTCCCCCCTGCTGAGGACTGGCCCCAGGCCAACAGCTGGAGTGCCAAGTGTTGCTTTCTGATTAGCAGTCTAAAGGGTGAGTACACAGGCGACAAATGCAAGAGCTGTCTCGGGGTTGAAGCCTTTGCTAGGTGACTGTGAGGGTCAGTTTTATGTGTCAATTTCGAGAAGCTACAGCCCCTAGTTATTCAGACACTAAGGTAGGTGTTGTGTAAGGTGTTCTTTAGATGGGATGAAAGTCTATAATCAGTTGACTTTAAGGCAGATTATCCTAGATAATCTGAGTAAACCTCTTTCAATCAATGAGTGGGCCTCATGCAATCAGCTGAAAAGGCCTTCAGAGCAGAGCTACGACTTCCCTGAAGAAATTCAGCACCTTATGCTGGAGAGTTCCAGCCTGCCCTTCGTCATAACCTGCACCACAGGTTATGCACCACAGACTAGGGACTTAGGTACCTAAGCAGCCCCCACAATTGTGTGAACCAATTCTTTGCTATAAATCTCTTTACATCTCCTATTGGTCTGTTTTTCTGATTGAACCCTGTTACAGTGATCTACGTCATTCTCTTCCAATAACCTGTTTAGCGGTCACCCAAGCACAGGATGTATCACTCCTGTGGTGTGTGGGTATTCCCACAGCTCCACACAGTGCCTTGGACTTGAGCAAACTCAACTAGCTTCTGCTGGGCTCCTCTGGACCTCACTCCTTTTCCCTTGACTTGTCTTAAGGCCTCCTGCTTTGGCCCCTCAGTCTACTTCTACAAATTGAGAATTCCCAATCTTCCCTCATTACTGCTTCTGGGAGTGGCAGCAGGGCTCTGTGCTACCACTCACCAACCATCCTGTCTTTCTTTGGCCACCATTTTGAGGTATAACATAAGGTTGTCTTTCCTAGTTTGGTTGCAGTTTATGGACAGGACAGTTTAGGACAGGAAATTTTTGTAATTTCTTTCTTGATTGAGAGTAGAGAGTCTGTGGAACAATCTCACCCTGCCATCTCCACCCTAAAGTCTTAATTAGCATTTATTTCATCTGCTTTCTCTCTGAGATTGTGTTTACTCTAGAGAGGGGCAGTACCCTCTTTATACCCTCTCGGTCTAAGCAAAGCACCTGGCAAATAGGGACTCTTAATTTGTTGGAGGAAATATAGACTTTTAACATCTGAACAGAGGTGTTCATCAATCTGTTGATAACAGTTCTTCCCTATAAGTTAAATCACCCTTCCTGAACTTTTATTCTGGAACAATACTGAACTAGAATCATGCTACATAAATTTCGCTGAAAGGTGGAAACCCCTGAAGTGTTCATCAACAGACAAGTGGACAGACAAAATGTAGCACATCCTTCCAATGAAATATTATTCAACCCTAAGAAAGAATGACTTTTTGTTATACACTAAACCATGATGAACCTTGCAAACATAAGTGAAATAAGCCAGACACAACAAGACAAAGCCGATATGAGAGCACTTATATGAAGTACTTAGAATAGGCAAATTCATATAGACACAGAGGAGTGTCTACCAGGTACTGGGGTAAGGGAGGAATTCCCATTGTTACTGCTTACTGGGTACAGAATTTCTGCTGGGGGGAATTTAAAAGTTTTGTAAATAGTGGTAATGGTTGCACAATGTGAATGTATTTAATGCCATCAAATTGTACCCTTAAACAATTAAAATGGCAAATATCACATATATTTTACCACACCATATGTATTTTTAAAAATTATACACCTTTTACTAGTACTAAAACGCCACGATAATGTCCAACCAAGGAGCTGCATGCAGCTGGCTGTATGTGATGCTCCTAGTCAGACGCGAGGTAGGAAAGGTACGCTTGAAGGGAAAACGCTCGGAGGCAGGTCTTCAGGAAACACACATCAAAAGCTTCTCCATTAAGCACCACAACAAAAACCACCCGGTTCTGTTTTTTTTCCATGCAACGACACCTAAGGCTTAGTATTATGTGCAGACGCTCTACGAGGACGACAACTATCACCCAACAGCGCCACTCCCCCTCCCCATGTTATTCTAGCACCACAAACTCGACCAAGTTTAGGGGCGGCTACCGCACTGAACGACCTACGTGTCACTTTCGTACCAAGCAGCCACGACAGTGACAGCAACCTTGGCTCAATTCTTTACAACCCAAAAGTTTCAACCTCAGACGTAAAAGCGCCACAAGATAGGCAAACACCCATTTCTCCAACGGCTGAGACCCCGACTTCCCGCGAGTTGCACCCAGAGGCCCCGAGCGCTGGAGGAACTGAAAACGCGGCAGGCGGGCCCCCAGCGACCCCCGCCCCGACGCCAGGCCCTGACTCACCAGGTGTAGATCTGCAGCTCGCTGGACGGCACGTTTCCGCGGGAGAACTCGTCCATGCGGTGGTGGCGGCCGTTGTTGGTGGTGAAGACGCGCAGCAACAGCGGGCAGGTCTGGGGGCGGGAGAGGCGAGTCAGGCGGCAGCGAGCACGGCCCCTTCCTTCCCCTCCACCCGCGCACGGCCGCCCCCTCCCAGCCGCCCCTCCGCCCCGGGGCCCCCTCTACCTCTCCAGACCCGCACCTTCTCCCGATCGATGGGCTTCTCGGGCTCCTTCTTAATCTCCTCCTGAGTAACGCGCGACTCCACCGCCATCTTCCTCCTGCTGCCGGCTAGACGCTCGCCCTGACCTCCGACCCCAACAGCTAGCATGAGAACCAAGGCTCTCGCGAGGAGACGCTCGAGAATTTATAGACGACCGGCGTGGGGGGCGGGGCGTCTCTCGGCGCAGGCGCAGTAGGCGGTGCGGGGGGGGGCGGCGGGCGCGCCTGCGCGCTGCGTCCCGAGAAAGGGCGGGCGCCGGCGTAGCGGGCTAGACGCTGAGGGGCGGGCTCGCGCGCGGAGGGGCTGCTTGAGGGAGGCAGACGCCGGGCTACGGAAGGTAAGGTTGAGCGCGCGCTCGGAATAACCGTGGGCCGCCTTCACGGCCAAGGGGTGGGATGCGTGGTACTACAAGCGCTAACAGGAGAAGGCTGGCAAATCTGACTAAAGTGAAAAAAAAAAAGAAAAAGAGAAACAAGCCGCAGACCCGGAGGAGACGCCCGAGAGGCGTGTGGTGGCTGGAAAGCTAGTGTCCGGGAGGCCCAAGGACTCCTGGAGAAAAGCACAGACATCCCGGTGGGAAGTGGGCAGAAGAGTTGGGCAAGTGCTTTAAAACGGAGGAATCCAGGTGGCCGGTCAACACAGAAGGCGTTCGGGCGCGATGCTCACCCGGGGACGCGTTAAAACCACAGGGACCGGCTTAGGCTGGTTGGATTTTAGACACACTGCACCCGCTGGCTTGGCGGAAATGAGACGCTCTGACCTGCGCCGTGAGTGGGCCGCGGGGATCCTCTGACGCTGGCGGCGGCGTAGGCCGTGCGCCCACTCTGGGCGGTTGAGGGTCGTGAAGCAGAGGTGAAGGTGCGTGTACTTCTGATGTAACAATTCCGCTCTGTGGTATTTACCCTAGAGAAAACCTGGCTCAAGGACACCCGGAGACGCTACAGGAATATTCCTGGCCGCGTCGTTAATAAGGACGAAGTCTGGAAACCCCCCCCCCCCAAGTGTCCAAGGCGACGATACTTCAGTGAATTGTGGTAGACCGTGCAGCAGCACAACTACCCAACAGCAGTGGGTGGCATACGGCAACCAGGATGAACGGACTGTTGGGGTGGCCAAGAAGTTCGTTCGTTTTTTTAGGTAAGCCCTCTCTAGCAGTACCTAGTTGTCTTTTACTTCATTGGAAAGTTTTGTTAGATTGTATGTGACAGCTGTCATATCAGCGTGCATTTTAAAAAAGACATAAAAATTGGTGAATTTTTGTGTAGCCATCTTAATGTTGAAGATGGAAGGAAAAAAAGCAATATTTTCGGCATGTTACGCTTTATTATTTCAAGAAAGGTAAAAATGCAGCTGAAACGCACAAAAAGATTTGTGTAGCATGTGGAGACGGTGCTGTGACGGATCGAACGTGTCAAAAGTGGTTTGCAAAATTCCTCGCTCGGGTTAGACCAGTTGAAGTTGGTAACAATCAAATCGAGACATTAATGGAGGACAATCAACCTTATACCACGCGGGAGATAGACAGCATACTCAAAATATCCAGATCAAGCGTTGAAAATCCTTTGCACCAGCTGGGTTATGCGAATCGCTTTGATGTTTGGGTTCCACATAAGTTAAGCGAAAGACACGTTATTGACCATATTTCCGCGTGCGATTCTCTACTTAAAGATAATGAAAACGTTCCGTTTTTAAAACAAATTGTGACGGGTGATGAAAAGCAGATAATGTACAGTAATGTGGAACGGAAGAGATTGTGGGGCAAGCGAAGTGAACCATCTCCAACCACACCAACATCACTGGAGTTCATCCAAAGAAGGTGATGTTGTGTATATGGTGGGATTGGAAGGGAGTCCTCTATTATGAGCTCCTTCCAGGAAAACCAAACAATTTCAACAACTACCACTCCCAGTTAGACCAACTGAAAGGAGCACTCGAAGAAAAGCGTCTGGAATTAGTCAACAGAAAATGCATACTCTTCCATCAGCATAAGGCAAGGCTGCATGTATCTTTGATGACCAGGCAAAAACTGTTACAGCTTGGCTGCGAAGTTCTGATTCATCCACTGTTTTCACCAGACATTGATTGCACCTTCAGATTTCCATTTATTTTGGTCTTTACAAAATTCTCTTAATGGAAAAAATTTCAATTCCCTGGAAGACTGTGAAAGGCACCCGGAAAAGTTCTTTGCTCAAAAAGATAAAAAGTTTTGGGAAGATGGAATTATGAAGTTGCCTGAAAAATGGCAGAAGGTAGTGGAACAAAAGGGTAAATAGGTTGTTCAATAAAGTTCTTGGTGAAAATGAAAAATGTGTCTTTTATTTTTACTTTAAAACTGAAGGAACTTTTTGGCCAACCAGTAGCTACATGAAACAGCATGAAATTCGCAAACATAGTTCTGGGTGTAAGAAGCCAAAGACAAAGGAATATTTACTGTGGGAATCCATTTTAACATCCAGAAGTAGGCAGTACTAAACTATGTTGTTCAGGATGCATTTCCAGGTGATGTAATTATAAAGAGAAAAGCAATGAAGTAATTACTACAAGAGTCAGAATGGTAGTTACCTCTGAGCAAAGAAGGGGACTGTGATCATGGAGGGTCAGAGGAGGTGCTTCTGGAGTGTTGAGAACATTCTATTTTTTGACCTAGGTGGTGGTTACACAGTTGTTTGATTTTAAATTATTCTTTAAACAGTGCTTTCGTGTTGTGCATACTCTTCTCCATGAATGTTATTTCTTGCTATTTTTTAAAAATAGCACCTTAAAGAAAAAACGAATGCTTATGAATCAGTAAGGAAAAGACAATCCAATAAAAAAGTGGGAAAAGACATGATAGGCATTTCATAGGAGAGAAAACATGGATTACATGGAAACATGGAAAAGATGCCCAACCTCATGAATAATCATAATGCACATTTAAACCACAATGAGATAACATTTCACTCTACTAGATTGGCGGGAATGTAAAAGTCTGGTGACCAAGTGCTGGCAAGGATTTGGAGGAAAGGGAATTATTATGGGCTACTCTCATCCACTTTGGAAAAACCAGCATTACCTAGAAAGACTAGATATGTGCGCCCCTTAAGACTCATGTATTGCATTCCTATTAGTATACCCTAGGGGAACTGTTATACATGAGCACCAGGCAACATGTTGAATAATGTTCTGACATCTTTATTCATAATAACTAGAAACAATCTGAATGTCTATCAAGACTATTTATAAAGTGGAGTACCATAAAGACTTGAAAGTGAACGAATGGATCAACATGCTTTTTGAAAAGGTAGAATAAAAAAAGCAAGTCACAGAAAACACAATAAGATTCAATTTATGAAAAGTTCAAAAATAGGAATGCACCCCCCAAAAAAAATACCATATAGGGAAGCAAACACAAGTGTTAAAACTATAACGAGAAGCAAGGGGATGAAAACACTAAATTGAGGACAGTGTTACCTCTGAGAGTAAGCTTCATGCAATTTATGAAGGGCATCCAGGGAGTTTCTAAGGCACTAGTAATGTACTCTTTCTCACTAAAAGGGGTGTGGTTTTTCATTCTTTACATTGTAGCTCTACATTTTAGATTGTCTTTTATGCATGTGATTTACATCACTGTAAAAAAAAATTTTTTTAAGGTGGTTAGGGATGGGACCTTGCATGCATTCAACTTTTTAAAGGGTGATACTTAAATTTCCTCTCCAGTTCTGATTCCAATATTAAATCTTTTTCAAAACCACCGTAGTATAAAAATACAGACACATGAGGGCACTCTAGTCAATCAGTTAAAGGGAAAACATTGAAACTGTGAAAATGAAGAACCTCACAACCTTTTATTGGTGATATTGGGGAGGTTTAGTTTCTTAGATATAAGCTCTCATTTTGAACCTTTCCAAATAATAAGCTCTCATTAAAACAGAATTTCCCAATACCTTGAGTCAGTGGAACTATAGTTTTATTATAGAACAGTTAAGGTAGCTTTTCAGGCATACCTCAATCCACCCAACTTGGCCTTCTAGGTCCAGCTCTGAACACACGTTTTAATATTTAAGTGTATGCATCCGTTCTCTTTTTCTTTAGAATTTACTCAAATGAGTATTACACTTCCAGGTATTTACTGAAAAGAATTGAAAGCAGGGACTGAAACAGCTATTTGAACACCAGTGTTCATAGCAGCATTGTTCACAATAGTCAAAAAGTGGAAATAACTGTCAACAGATGAATGGATATAAATACTATGGAATATTATGCAGCCTCAAAAAGGAATGAAGTGGGCTTCCCTGGTGGCACAGTGGTTAACAATCCGCCTGCCAATGCAGGGTTCACGGGTTTGATCCCTGGTTCGGGAAGATCCCACATGCCTCAGAGTAACTAAGCCCGTGTGCCACAACTACTGAAGCCTGCGTGCCTAGAGCCTGTGCTTTGCAACAACAGAAGCCACTGCAAGTGAGAAGCCCGCGCACCAAAATGAAGAGTAGCCCCTGTTCTCCGCAACTAGAGAAAGCCCACATGCAGCAACGAAGACCCAATGCAGCAATAAATAAATAAATAAATTTTTTTTTTAAAGGAAGTAAGTACTGGTACTTGCCACCATAGTGATGAACCTTGAAAACATGCCAAGTGAAATAATCCAGACACAAAGGAGCAAATATTGTATGATTCCACTTATATGAGACACCTATAATTTGACAACTTCATAGGTACAAAAAGTAGAATAGAGGTTACCTGGGCCTGGCAGGAGATGGGACTGAGGAGTTATTATTTAGTGGGTACAGAGTTCCTGTTTGGGACAATGAAAATTTCTGGAAAAGGACAGTGGTGATGGTTGCACAACATTATGAATTTACTTACTGTTACTGAATTGTACACCTAAAACTAGTTAAAATTTTATGTTATATATATTTTACCACAAAATTTTTTTAAAGAGTGAACGTTTGAGGTATGTGAAAATAGGTCATCAAGCTTTCTTCACTTTTCCTTTTCTCCCTCTTTCTTTTACATATTCCGGCATTTCAAATTGAGAGAAAGGTAAATTATCCTAATTAAAATCAGAAATATGTAATGTGAAGTTTTACAGAATACTCCTTAGTCAGTGACTATAGCTCCATGGCTATTTCTTTTTTTTTTTTTTTTTTTTGCGGTATGCGGGCCTCTCACTGCTGTGGCCTCTCCCGTTGCGGGGCGCAGGCTCAGCGGCCATGGCTCACGGGCCCAGCCGCTCCATGGCACGTGGGATCCTCCCGGACCGGGGCACGAACCTGCATCCCCTGCATCGGCAGGCGGACTCTCAACCACTGCGCCACCAGGGAAGCCCTCCATGGCTATTTCTGATGCTGAGGTTAAGGACAGCTTCTGGTGGCAGGAAAATAGGCATTCATGAATATGTACAAAACATGTTATTGGAAAAGATTTAATAAAATATATTTTTTATAGAATTTTCTGACTCTTGATAAAAGTTGTGGATTGTAAATTTGAACCTCTCTGGGGGCGTTATTAAACTTTTCAAATTTTTCCTTCACGTGCATCTGTGGGAGACCAGGTGTATGGCATTTATAAGCACAATATTTATTTATGGGTTTCTATTTCAGAAAAAGGTGTATGTAAACACTCTCAGTAAAGCATCTGCTTGTTATCAAGAGTAGAAAAAAATATATGTATTTCCATAACCATTCCTAGAAGAATTAAGCCTAGAGGCAGTATAATTATTACTTAGAAGATAGGTTGTTTTATATTACCCTAAAAAGTGTATTTTTTACAAATGAGCATACGTGCCTGCTTGGCATTAGCACTACAAGCAGTGCTGCCATGAACCAGTCCTGATGTTCCTAAGTGGTCTTGCTGTGTCATCTCTAGTCATTCTTCGCATTACAGCTCAGAGCAGTTGGTAGGGTGTTTTAAAGGCTGCTCCCACTACAACACACTCTGAGGTATGGGATTTGGGAGTCCATTTTTTAACCCCTTCCCTGGTTCTCAGAACCATCTCATTTACAGTACATTTTAAGCCAGTGGAACACATTTGCTTTTCAGAGAGTTGAAATATCTCTCACTTTTTTAAGTGACCCCCTGTTTTAAGCGTTTAAATGATTAGATTGAAAATTATTTTTTATATAAATTTATTTTATTTATTTCTGGATGTGTTGGGTCTTCATTGCTGCACGCGGGTTTTCTCTAGTTTATTTGGCTACGCTGGGTCTTAGTTGAGGCATGCAGAACCTTTTAGTTGTGGCATGCGGGATCTAGTTCCCTGACCAGGGATCAAACCCGGGCCTCCTGCATTGGGAACGTGCAGTCTTAACCACTGGACCACCAGGGAAGTCCCCCAAAAAATATTTAAAAAAAAAAAAAAAAGGTTACACATGAAGAAAGATCTCCAGTAATTTATTTGTTAGTTCTTTGAGATTAGGAAATGTATGTGAATAGATTTCTTTGTGGTATTGATGTCCACCATGGCCTGAATATTAAGACTCTGCTTTATATATACGAGACAGTAAAATATGTGTTGAATGCTTAAAGACATTTTAAAGTGCTTAGATAAGTATTCCAGTATCATAGTCTCACCTTTTAGATTTATATGGCAGTAATAATAATAGTATTTAATCATCACTGGATCAGTTATCTTTGTATTGCTGTGTAACAACCACCTGAAAACCTAGAAGCTAAAGTAACAACCATTTTATTTGGGCTGGTCTCAGCTAGGCAGTTCCGGTCTTGCCTGGTTTCCCTCATGTAATTGTGGTTATCTGAGAGCTCAGGTTGGAGGAAGGGGGTTAGGTGGTCTAAGGTACTTCCCCTCCCTATCTAGCTGACGGCTATGGCTGTTGTCTGGGCCATGTGTCTTTCACATCGTGGTCTCAGGGTTCCAGTAGAGTCAGACCAGAAGCTGCAAGGCATAGTAAGCACTTGGCTCATTAGCTACACAACTTCATTTTTGCCACATTCTGTTGGCCAAAGCAAGTCACAAAGCCATGCCAAGAATCAAGGAAGTGGAGAAAGAGACTTTACTTCCTGGTCAGTTATAGCTAAGACACACTACAAAAGGGCATGCACATAGGATGGAGGAATTTATGGCCATTTTTAACAATCTGCATGCTAGGCACTTTACACATGTTTGCATGCATTATCTCATTTATTTTTCACAACTGTCCTATGAGATGTGTATATTATTGAACCTATTTTACAGATGAGAAAACTGAAACACTGAGATGTTATGTAAGTTAACATTTCTAACTTGGAAAATGTTCATTAAGAGTTCTTAATGGGGCTTCCCTGGTGGTGCATTGTTTAAGAATCCGCCTGCCAATGCAGGGGACATGGTTTCAAGCCCTGGTCCGGGAAGATCCCACATGCCACGGAGCAGCTAAGCCCGTGCACCACAACTGCTGAAGCCCGTGTGCCACAACTGCTGAAGCCCGTGTGCCACAACTACTGAAGCCTGCACGCCTAGAGCCTGTGCTCCGCAACAAGAGAACCACCACAATGAGAAGCCCACGCACCGAGACAGAGCAGCCCCTGCTCACTGCAACTAGAGAAAGCCTGCGCACAGCAACCAAGACCCAATGCAGCCAATAATAAATAAATAAATAAATAAATTTATTTTTTTTTTAAAAAAAGAGTTCTTAATGACTAAAACTACGCTGGTAATAGAATGTTACATTTAAAGGAAGCATAAAATATTATAAAGTAATTCAATTATGTTTTTAAAATATATGCACACATACACACAAACATTCTGGGAGGAAATATTCAAAAATATTAACGGGTTCCCTGGTGGTGCAGTGGTTGAGAGTCCGCCTGCCGATGTAGGGGACACGCTTTTGTGCCCCGGTCCAGGAAGATCCCACGTGCTGCAGAGCCACTAGGCCCGTGAGCCATGGCCGCTGAGCCTGTGCGTCTGGAGCCTGTGCTCCGCAACGGGAGAGGCCACAACGAGAGGCCCGTGTACCACCAAAAAAAAAAAAAAAAAGATATTAACAAATTCTTCTGAGTTGGAAAGTAATTGTGATTTCCATCTTTTTTTGTTTTCCACATTTTTTATGAGTATATATTTACTTTTAGAAATTAAAAGTAACGTTTAAAAAGTAATTCTCTATGAAAACTCACAAGAAGAAATAGATGATCTGAATAGACCTTTGTCTATTATAATGAATTGAATCAATAACTAATAACCTTCTAAAACAGAAAGCACCAGGCCCACATGGGTTCACTGGTGAATTCTACCAAACACTTACGGAAGAAAGTATACAAATTCTCTACAATCTCTTGCAGAAAATAGAAGAAGAGAGAACACTTCTTAACTCATTGTGTAAGGCCAGCATTACCCTAATACCCAAACCAGACAAAGACATTACAAGAAAGAAAAACAACAGACTAATATTTCTCATAAGCATAGATGCAAAAATCCTTAACAAATATTAGCAAATCAAATCCAACAATGTATAAAAAGTTATACATTATGACCAAGTGGGATTTATCCCAGATAGGCAAATCAGGGAGCATGATGCCTCCAGCTTTATTCTTCTTTCTCAAGATTGCTTGGCTCTTCAGGTTCTTTTGTGGTTCCATACAAATTTTAGGATTGTTTGTTCTATTTCTGTGAAAAATGCCATTGGAATCTTTATAGGGATTGCTTTTAATCTGTGGATTGCTTTGGGTAGTATGGTTATTTTAACAATATTCTTCTAATCCATGAGCATAGAATATTTTTCCATTTAGCTGTGTCGTCTTCAATTTCTTTTCTGAATGTCTTATAGTTTTCAGTATGTAGGTCTTTGACCTCCTTGGTTGAATTTATTCCTATGTATTTTATTCTTTTTGATGCAATTTGTAAATGAGATTGTTTTCTCAATTTCCTTAATGTCTTACAGCTTTCTTTCCAGCTTAAAGAAGCCCCTTTAACATTTCTTTTAAGGCTGGTTTAATGGTGATGAACTCCTTGAGCTTTTGCTTTCTGGAAAACTCTTTATCCTTCAATTCTGAATGATAACTTTGTCAGGTGGAGTATTCTTGGTTGCAAGTTTTTTCCCCTTTCAGCTCTTTGAATATATCATGACACTCCCTCCTGGCCTGAAAAGTTTTTTTCTGCTGAAAAATCTGCTGATAGTCTTATGGGGGTTCCCTTGTATGTAACAAGTTATTTTTTTCCTTATATTTGCTGCTCTGATTGAGTGAGTTTCACTGCCTTGTCTTCATGTTCACTGATTCTTTCTACTGCTTCATCTTGTCTGCTGTTGAACCCTTAAGTGTATTTTTCAGTTATTATATTCTTCAGTTCTGTTACTTCTGTTTGGTACTTTCGTATATTTTTTATCTCTCTCTTGAAATTCTCACTGTGTTTATCTATTCTTCTCTTCATTTCAGTAAGCATCTTTATGACCATTAGTTTTAATTTTATCAGGTAAATTATTTATCTCCATTTCATTAAGTTTTCTTCTGAGATTTTATCTTATTTTTTCATTTGGAACATATTCCTCTGTTTCTTCATTTTGCTTGACTTTCTGTGTTGGTTTCTATACAGTAGATAAAACAGCTACCTCTCCCAGTCTTGAAGGAGTGGCCTCGTGCTGAAGGTGAAATTTGTCATTCAACCCTGCCCCAGCTCTTGGTTGTCTCTCAAATCTTGTGCTTGTCCCAACAGCTTATTATTTTTTTTATTCAAGTATAGTTGACTTACAATGTTGTGTAAATTAATTTCTGCTGTACAGCAAAGTGATTCAGTTATACATATATATACATTCTTTTTCATATTCTTTTCTATTATGGTTTATCACAGGATATTGAATATAGTTCCCTGTGCTCTACAGTAGGACCTTGTTGTTTATCCATTTTATATATAATAGTTTGCATCTGCTAATCCCAAGCTCCCAAACATTCCCTCCCCCACACCCCTCCCCCTTGGCAACCACAAGTCTGTTCTCTATGTCTGTGTGTCTGTTTCTGTTTCGTAGATAAGTTCGTTTGTGTCATTATATTTGTCATACCACATGTAAGTGATATCATGGTATTTGTCTTTCTCTTTCTGACCTTCTTCACCTAGTATGATAATCTATAGGTCTATCCATGTTGCTGCAAATAGCACTATTTCATTCTTTTTTATGGCTGAGTAGTAGTCCATTGTATGTATGTACCACATCTTCTTTATCCATTCATCTGTCAGTGGACATTTAGGTTGTTTCCGTGTCTTGCCTATTGTAAATAGTGCTGCTATGAACCTTGGGGTGCATGTATCTTTTTGAATTATAGTTTTGTCCAGATACTTGTCCAGAAGTGGGATTGCTGGAGCATATGGCAACTCTATTTTTAGCTTTTTGAGGAACCTCCATACTGTTCTCCATACTGTTTTCCACAGTGCCTACACCAATATACATTCCCACCAACAATGCAGGAGTGTTCCCTTTTCTCCACAGCCTCTCCAGCATTTGTTATTTGTAGATTTTTTTTTTACTTATTTATTTATTTTTATTTTTGGCTGCATTGGGTCTTCATTGCTATGCGCAAGCTTTCTCTAGTTGTGGCGAGAGGGGACTGCTCTTTGTTGCAGTGCACGGGCTTCTCATGGTGGCTTCTCTTGTTGCAGAGCATGGACTCTAGGCGCACAGGCTTCAGTAGTTGTGGCACATGGGCTTAGTGGTTGTGGCTCGCAGGCTCTAGAGCACAGGCTCAATAGTTGTGGCACACAGGCTTAGTTGCTCTGCAGCATGTGGGATCTTCCCAGACCAGGACTTGAACCCATGTCACCTGCATTGGCAGGTGGATTCTTAACCACTGTGCCACCAGGGAAGCCCCTGTAGATTTTTTAATGATGGCCATTCTGACCAGTGTGAGGTGGCAACTCACTGTAGTTTTGATTTACATTTCTCTGATAATTAGCAATGTTGAGTACCTTTTCATGTGCCTGTTGGCCATTTGTATGTCTTCTTTGGAGAAATGTCTATTTAGGTTTTCTGCCCATTGTTTTTGTTGTTGTTTTTTTTTATGCCTGCCTAGAAAATGCACAGGCAAGAACTAAGCAGATGAAATTTTTTTGTGTGTGTTTTTTTTTTTTAATAAAGCAGGGTGTTATTTTTCTCTTTCTTTCTTTCTTTCTTTATTTTGGCTGCGTTGGGTCTTGGTTGCTGCACACAAGCTTTCTCTAGTTGTGGCAAGCGGGGCTACTCTTCGTTGCGGTGCATGGGCTTCTCATTGCGGTGGCTTCATTGTTGTGGAGCACGGGCTCTAGGCACACAGGCTTCAGTAATTGCAGCACGTGGGCTCAGTAGTTGTGGCTCACGGGCTCTAGCGTGCAGGCTCAGTAGTTGTGGCACATGGGCTTGGTTGCTCTATGGCATGTGGGATCTTCCCAGACCAGGGCTCGAACCCGTGTCCCCTGCATTGGCAGGAGGATCCTCAACCACTGCGCCACCAGGGAAGCCCTTCTGCCCATTTTTTGATTGGGTGGTTTGTTGTTGTTGTTGTTGTTGTTGAATTGTATGAGCTGTTTGTGTATCTTGGAAAGTAATACTTTGTCAGTCGCATCATTTACAAATATTTTCTCCCAGTCTGTAGGTTGTCTTTTCATTTTGTTTATGGTTTCCTTTGCTGTACAAAAGCTTGTAAGTTTGATTAGGTCCCATTTGTTTATTTCTGCCTTTATTTCTATTGGGTTGGCAAACCTAAGAAAACATTGGTACAACTTATGTAAGAGAATGTTTTGCCTATGTTTTCTTCTAGGAGTTTTACGGTGTCATGTCTTATATTTAAGTCTTTAAGCTATGTTGAGTTTATTTTTGTATAGGGCGTGAGGGTGTGTTCTCAGTTCATTGATTTACATGCAGCTCAAACAGCCTATGATATTTTTACTTGCTCCCAGTAAAAGGTATGTGCCAAGACCTGTCATTGTCCCAAAGGGGAGGGTCTCAGCACCTGGATTCAGGCTGACTGGAAGCCAGACCCTCAGGCAGCAGCTTTTAAAAGAATGCAATGTATACAGCCCTATGGGACTGCAAGTGTAAGCCCCACTGGCCACCAGAGCCAGGCTATCTGGAGGTGTCCCCTGGGCAGCAGTTGCAAAAACTGGGGCTCCAGACAAGTGTATAAGCTCTTTTCTGGGAGAAACCAGTGAGCTAGAGAAAGGTAGAGGGGGCATGCCCAAATGATCCACAGCCCACGTTCATTTCATTTTGTTTTGTTTTAATAGCAGTCACCCACTGTTAAAGTGATAATTATTATGGCTTAGATTTTCATTTACCTCATGATTAGTGATGTTGAGCATTTTTTCATATGCTTCTTGGCCAGGTGTCTGGGTTTTAAACTGTTACAGAGTGCTGAATTGTAGCTGTTTTCAGCCAATCCTCGTGTCTTTTGTAAGACTACATAACAAAAATAGCTCACAAACAATCTAGAGACCAATGAGCTTTTTAAGGTGCCTCAGAAGTTGAGCCCATGTCACTTCAGTTGGGTTCTAACACTGTTGGGTTGGAGACCTTCAGTGTGGCCCAAAGCATGTAGCAGTTCTAGTTCAATCACTGTTTAAGTAAGTGGATGAATACTCACTCAGAAGGATATAAAAGCCTCTTAAAAGAGAAGGAATGTCTGATTACATATAGAAAACTCTAGGCCTACATGGTTCCACTGCTGTATTCTTCCATCCATTTAAGGAAGAAATAAGACCAACTCCACACAAATGTTTCCAGAAAGTAGAACACTTCCCAACTCTTATTATGAGGCTGGCATTGCTCTGATCCCAAAGCCAGACAGATGCTCTCTGCAGAGGGCCCTCAGACCTCCTTCCTACAGCACACTGACTGGTACCAGAGGGAGCATGACTGATGAAGCTGGGCCTGGAGCTCAGTGCTGCAAAGGGGCTGGGGAGGTGGTACAGGCTGGGGTGCTGTGGGAGTTCAGTCAGGACGAGCACCCTGAATGGAACTTTACAGAAGCTCAAGTTCTCGGGGTCCCGTGTGTGACGCAGCTGTGTGTGACGCAGCGGGAGGGGCCTCCTTCAGAAGCAGCTCGCTCATGCTGTGCAGTGTCTTTTTCCTTCTTTCGAGTTTGTTTTTGTGTCCCGTTGAGTGAAATGCACCTTCCCACTGTACGGAACAGAAGGAATAGTTCCTCTGCTTTTTCATCAAATGAGAATTTTTCTGGCAGTTTTGCAGTGATTGACGTGGCTTAGCCATTTTCACACAATTCCTCCCCATTCTTTTTACGCCTGTTTTGTCCTGAGTCCTTAGGTTTCTGTGGTCCCCGAGGTCCATGCACTTGGCCTGCTCCCCTGGCTGTGGAAGAAGAGGGGGCTCCTGCTGTCTCCCCCTAGCTCCGTCCGCTGTGCTGCCTGCCGGGTGGAGTGAAGGCCACGTGGGACCATCAGAGCCCTTTCCATCATCTTAGATCCTGACCTTCCCATGAAACCTGCCCAGGAGGAGGGGGTGACACCAAGAAGAGGGAGAAAAGCTGGAACCGGAGTAACGCTAAGACCTGCAGGTGAGCTTCGAGGAGAGATGTGAGGTGGGACACGGCGGGCGCAAGCCCGGAGCTGTGGGTGCCAGGTGCTTGGCCCTCCCTGCTCTTAGCAACTGGCGGTTAGGCAACCACAGGGCTGGGATTTCTAGCAAAGTTTTCTCCATTTTACTCATCTGTGAGGGCTCAGCACTTCTCATGAATTAGTGCATGGAAGGCTCACAAAAGCCTTGCGAAGTAAATACGACTCTTCTTCCTTTTTCTTTCAGGTGTGGAGACCCTGAGGCCCGGCTGGGAGCCCAAGGATGCAGGCAGGGTCCCAGCGAGGGCGGCTCAAGACGCCTTCCCTTGGCATCCTTGTCATCGCAGCTCAGGAACTGCCCAGGAGAACTCAAGGCAGGTCCAAACCCGGACCTAATGCAGGACTCACCCCGCGGGGCACCCACAGGCCCTCAGTGAGGAGCGTGTGCCCCACGGAAGGCTGTACCGTGCTTGCCACGGCTGGAGAGGCTGCCTGGAAACACTTTTCTTCCTACCTTTAGAAATGTGCTTGCACTTTCTAGCAAATATACATTATATATATATATATACCTTTTATATGTAAAAATATAAATACACGCACATATTCAGATGTCTCCCTTGAAACTGTGATGCCTGCACGTTAACATTCTCATCTTAAACAGAGAACACTGGCTTGGGGGTAGAGCTACCTGTATGCTAAATCAGCAGCTGTGGATTGTCTTGCCCCTTAGGTTTCAGATCTGCCTGGCCCTGTGATGCACGAGGCTCCCCTGGGCTTTGATGTCAGAAGAACTTGAGGTGCCCTGTCCCTCCCTCGGGTCCCCGCAGCCTGGAGCCTCAGCTCCTCCATCTCTGCTTACCTGGCACGAGATGCAAAGTGCCCGGAGCAGCTCGGCGCCAATGGACAGAAACCCCTTTAAGCAGCTTCCAGCCTTGGAGGACCCGACAGATCCAGCTTTTTCAATTTTACACTCAATGTGCAAGTATATTGAACATGAATCGTACTCATTTATCACCCAAGTGAGAAAACACGGATCTTTTAAAAGCCTACCAAATGTAAACTTTTCCTAAGACCTCATCTATACAAAGAAGTAACTACTAGTTGGACTGATCTTTCAAGACCTTTCTTTATGATTACTTATTTCCGGAAATATTTCATTTTATATTAAAATAACGTGTTGCACAAAATTCAGAAGAAAATATCAAAGTGAAAGAAGAAATTTTTTAAATTATCCATAACCCTGTCAGGTAGAGTGATAACAGCTCTGAATATTTTGGTGTTTTTCATTCATTTTGTGTGGATACACATATATATAAATAAATACGTGCCAATGTGGAATGACGTGGTAACATTTATTTGATAATATTTTTCTAAACATTTCATCAATATATACTACAGAAAAATGCACAACCTCCTTTTATATGCAATACATGACAATCATCTTAACCTAGCATTAAATCCTCTTCTATAGCAGAGTGCAGATTTCCTCTGTGAACCTGCTGCCTCTCCGGGATTCCGGAATTGCCTGAGGTCAAACAACCTTCTGATATGAGTTTCAGTTCTTCATCAAGACTTTTTTTTTTTTCTTTTTTTTTTTCTTTTTTTTCTGGCCTTGCCACGCGGCTTGCAGGATCTTGGTTCCCCGACCAGGGATTGAACCTGCGCCCTCAGCACCTCAGCGGTGAAAGTACGGAGTCCTAACCACTGGACTGCCAGGGAATTCTCCAGTAGGACTCTTATTTCAAGGTTCTGCACACTCTCCCAAGTCATCTATGGAAACTCATGGGCCTTAGGACCACCTGTATCAGGACCCTGGGGCTCTTGATTAAAATGCAGATTCTTGAGTTCCCACCTCAGCCTTGCTGAATAAGAATGTCTGGGTTTGGGGCCCAGGAATCTTCATTTTAAATAAGTCCATCTAGAAATTCTTACGAGCATTAAAGTCTGAGTGACCCTGGCCTTTGACCACATTAAGGTGAGCATTCCTTCTTGGGGTATTGTTTTCCAGATGGTTGAGGAGGTATAGCCCTCGCATTCTTCATGAAAGGGGCTTTGTGTTCCTCAGTGACGCCTAGACTGTAGGGTCTCTGCTTAACAGGAGGTTGTGTGGAGATGAGATGCCTTGGTGGCGGGGGAGACGAACTGGCTGCATTACCTACTCAACCACTTTCACCCCTCAGAGCCTGGATTTTCTCACTGCAAAACGGTGGTGAAAATAATTATCTCATGGGGTTGCTCCAGGGACTGCATGAGATAATGTTTGGGAATGTCTCTGCAAACCAAAATCTGCTCTACAATATTATTGTTATCCACAGCTCAACACTTTTCCCTCTCAGCCGTGGGGGATCCTGGTTAACCATTGCTCCTACACGTGTGATGCCCTTATACAGTAGCCACTAGCCACATGTGACTTGAACATTTAAAATGTGGATAGTCTGGGGAATTCCCTGGCACTCCAGTGGTTAGGACTCGGCGCTTCCACTGCAGGGAGCCTGGGTTCGATACCTGGTCGGAGAACTAAGATCTAAGATCCCACATGCCGTGCAGTGTGGCCAAAAGAAAAAAAAAAGCTAAGATCCCACATGCCGTGCAGTGTGGCCAAAAGAAAAAAAAAAGCGTTTAGTCTGAATATTGTTAGGGTTTTTTTTATATTTATTGAAATAGAGTTGATTTACAAAGTTGCATTAGTTTCAGGTATACAGCAAAGTGATTCAGTTATGTGTATATATATATATATGTTCTTTCTTAGATTCTTTTCCATTATAGGTTATTACAAGATATTGAATATAGTTCCCTGTATTATATAGTAGATCCTTGTTGGTTATCTGTTTTATATATAGTAGTGTGTATCTGTTAATCCCAAACTCATAATTTATCCCTCCCCCCCTTTCCCCTTTGGTAACCTTAAGTTTGTTTTCTATGTCTATGAGTCTATTTCTGTTTCATAAATAAGTTCATTTGTATCATTTTTTTAGATTCCGCGTATAAGCGATATCATATGATACTTGTCTTTCTGTCTGACTTCACGTAGTATGATAATCTTTAGGTTCATCTGTTGTTGCAAAGGGCATTATTTCATTCTTTTTTATGGCTGAGTAGTATTCCATTATATATATATACCATGTCTTCTTTATCCATTCATCTGTCAATGGACATTTAGGTTGCTTCCATGTCTTGGCTATTGGACATAGTGCTGCTATGAACATTGGGCTACGTGCGTCTTTTTTTTTTTTTTTTTAATTTATGTTTGGCTGCGTTGGGTCTTCGCTGCCGCGCGCGGGCTTTCTCTAGTTGCAGCGAGCGGGGGCCACTCCTCGTTGCAGTGCGCAGGCCTCTCACTGCGGTGGCCTCTTGTTGCGGAGCACAGGCTCCAGGTGAGCGGGCTTCAGTAGTTGTGGTGCACAGGCTTCAGTAGTTGTGGCTCGTGGGCTCTAGAGCGCAGGGTCAGTAGTTGTGGCGCACGGGCTTAGTTGCTCCATGGCACGTGGGATCTTCCCGGACCAGGGCTCAAACCCATGTCCCCTGCATTGGCAGGCGGATTCTTAACCTCTGCGCCACCAGGGAAGCCCTATCTTTTCAAATTATAGTTTTCTCCAGATATATGCCCAGGAGTGGGATTGCTGGATCATATGGTAGTTCTATTTTTAGTTTTTTAAGGAACCTCCATACTGTTCTCCATAGTGGCTGCACCAGCTTACATCTGCACCAACAGTGTAGGAGGGTCCCCTTTTCACCACACCCTCTCCAGCATCTGTTATTTGTAGACTTTTTGATGATGGCCATTCTGACTGGTGTGAGGTGATACCTCATTGTGGCTTTGATTTGCATTTCTCTAATAATTAGCAGTGTTGAGCATTTTTTCACGTGCCTGTTGGCCATCCGTATGTCTTTGGAGAAATGTCTAGATCTTTTGTCCATTTTTTGATTGGATTGTTTTTTGGGTTATTGAGATGTATGAGCTGTTTGTACATTTTGGCAATTGATCCCTTGTTGGCTGCATCATTCGCAAATATTTCCTCCCATTCCATATGTTGTCTTTTTGTTTTGTTTATGGTTTCCTTTTGTCTGAATCTTATAATAGATATACTGTAAGTTAAAATACACACCAGACTTTGAAGACTCAGTGCAAAAAAACAAAGTAAATATCTCAATAAATTTTTAATATTGACTACATGTTGAAATAGTGTTTGGAGTTAAGAAAAATATATAATTAAAATCTATTTCACTTTTTCTCATTTTTTCTAATGGGGCTAACTAGAAAACATTTAATTGCATATGTGATTTGCACTATATTTTTGTGGGTAGTGCTTTTCTAGAGACCTTTTCAATAAAATACGTGAAGTAAAATTCACAAGTAAAAAAGAAGGATGTCAATAAGTAAGAAAACAACCCAATTTTAAAAATGGGCCAAAGACCTTAACAGACATGTCATCAAAGAAGACATATACAGATGGCAAATAAGCCTACGAAGAGATGGTCCACATCATGTCATCAGGGAAATGCAAATTAAACCAATGAGATACCACTACACCCCTAGGGGAAGGGCCAAAATCCAGAACACCGACGACACCCCATGCTGGCGAGGATGTGGAGCAACCGGAACTCTCATCGCTGGTGGCGGGAATGCAGGACGACGCAGCCCCTGTGGAAGACGGCTTGTGCACCACTCCTCGAAGCCGCTGGCCCGGCTGGGCTCCCGAGTGGCGGTCAAAGCACCACATTCAGGAACCTGCACACGACAGGCCTGACTGGCTGGAAGCTGGACTGACCGGGGGCACCTCCGTTTTCTGGTGAATCTGTCTCATCAGATAACATAATGAAGATGTTTTAGAGTATTTTAAAATGGGTTGGAATAAACTTGAACTACTAACACAGCATGCTCTGTACAGTGATTAGAGTCTTCCCTCTGGATTCACCAAGCTGTTGAGTTGTAAACTTGAGGGAAAGAGTTCCACGTGAGTGTGCGACAAGTCAGCATTTGTATTTTACACAATGAAATGGAAAAAATAAATTTTAAAAAAGTCTTTAAAGGAAAAGAAGAATGTGTTGGCCTGAAGGAGTAATTGGCCTAAGAGTAGGGCAACGTTATAATTTCACATTCTCAGCCCTGCCAGCCACCCGTGGAATCACAGAGCACTCTGTCCTAAGCGTTATTAGGAGGAGGCCGAGGGATGGGACAGAGACCCTGGCTTCGTGAAGTCATTTCAAGGAAGTGATAGCTACATAGCAGAAACCATGACTAAGGCCCAGGGAAGGTGAGGTGCCGGTCGCTGCTAAGGCCAGAGTCCAGTGCACAGCATTCTGTCGAGGGCGGCTGTTAGGAGATTTTTTTATTAATAATTAATTAATTAATTTTTGGCTGCGTTGTGTCTTCGTTGCCGTGTGCGGACTTTCTCTAGTTGCGGCGAGCCGGGGCTACTCTTCGTTGCGGTACACGGGCTTCTCATTGCGGTGGCTTCTCGTTACGGAGCACGGGCTCTAGGCATGCGGGCTTCAGTAGTTGTGGCATGTGGGCTCAGTAGTTGTGGCTCACGGGCTCTAGAGCTCAGGCTCAGTTGTTGTGGCTCACGGGCCTAGTTGCTCCGTGGCATGTGGGATCTTCCCGGACCAGGGCTCGAACCCGTGTCCCCTGCATTGGCAGGCAGATTCTCAACCACTGCGCCACCAGGGAAGCCCTGTAATTCACCTTAAAATACTCCAGTGCAGCCGGTGTGATATCACATGTGTGCCAATCAGCTTCACATCTAATTCTGAGAATATGCAGCCAACCGCCTGCTACCAGCACTAAAACACAGCTCAGCCATCACCAGAGTGAGCCACCCACAAGGCAGCTCAGTCTCCGTTCTGTGTGCTCTGGGAGATGGCTGCACAGCACCTAGGGCCTTCCGGAAAAGGCGAGTCTCAGGTAGATCAGTGCACAAATGGACTTATCTACCAAACAGAAACAGAATCACAGACACAGAGAACAGACCTGTGGTAGCCAAGGGGGAGGGGCTTGGGGGAGGGACAGACTGGAAAGTTGGGGTCAGCAGATGCAAACTAGTATATACAGGATGGATAAACAACAAGGTCGCACTGTACAGCACAGGGAACTGTATTCAATATCCTGTGATAAACCATCATGGAAAAGAATATAAAAAAGAACGTATATAGAGACTTTCCTGGAGGTCCAGTGGTTATGACACCACGCTTCCACTGCAGGGGGCACAGGTTTGATTTCCAGTCAGGGAACTAAGATCCTATATGCTGCACGGCGCAGCCAAAAACACAACCGAAAAAAACAAAAAAAAAAACAAAAAGAATGTATATATGTGTAACTGAGTCACTTTGCTGTACAGCAGAAACTAACATTGTAAATCAAACTATACTTCAATAAAATTTAAAAAAACAAAACAAAAAACAGATCGATGGCCCCCCGGGGCTCGAAGTTACTACGAAGGGGCTTAATGAACGTTTTATATCATAGGAAAAATTCTATATCTTGACTGTGGTGCCCAGCTTAGATATTTGTCTAAACTCATAGAGGGGAGTTCCCTGGTGGCCTAGAGGGTAGGACTCGGTGCCTTCACTGCCAAGGGCCCGGGTTCAATCCCTGGTCGGGGAACTGAGAAACCGCAAGCTGCAGGGCCAAAAAATTAAAACAAACAAACTCATAGAACCCTATACTGAAAAGGGGGGTTTTTGCTATATGTAAATTATAGTTCAGTAAACTTAAAAAGACTGCACAGTCCACATTTCACTGTAAATTTTACTTCAAAAAATCCATTTTGGAATACTGGGGTCTAGTTGATGTCCTGTTGGCACATTTAGGGGTGCTGGGCTGAGGCCTGCCACCTGCCCCGAAATGTAGCAGAAGTGAGACGGAGGGCGGGAAGGTCAGACACAGATGTGCACAGACGTGCAACAAAGTAAATGTGGCAAAACTTTCAGGTAGCACCAAGGTCTGTGGTTCCCTAAGTGCTGTGCCAGACCGGCAGCATAGGCTCACCTGGAAACTTGTTAGAAATGCACATTTTCAGCCCAGAGCCGCTGCTGAATCAGAACTGGAGGGAGGCCCCGCCCTGTGGGTTTTCACAAGCCTCGGAGGTGATTCCGACGCAGGCTGCAGTCTTGAGAACCGTTGATTAGAGGCTGGTGTGTTGGTGTTCGTCGTACAGTTCTTCTGAGTTTTCTGCATGTTTGAAAATCTTCATGACGAAGTGTTGGGGCAGAGACTGTGTACGCCTGGGAGCTGGCCCCCCACTGGCACTGACTCAGGAAGGGACACCCTCGGGGCGGGGCTCTCGCCAGCCCTCCGCTCTCCCAACTCCATCAACAGCCTGGGCTTCTCTCATCAGCATCCTAGCCGTCCAAAACGGGGTTTTGTGGGTAGAAGAGGTGTCTTGTTACTTAGCACGATAAATGCCAAAAATGGGCTCGTGTTGGTGAAATTAAAGGTATTTAAGTAGGGATCGGTCAAACTGCCAGAGCGGGCATGGGAGTGTGGAGGCCCATAGCCTGTGCCCCTCAGGCTGGGCCTGGGGCGGGGCCTCATGGGGGCTCAGCCTTTGCATCTCAGGAATGTTGCATCTGCGGGTGTGGGGCGGACAGACTTACGTGCAGAGGACTGAGAGCTGGCACTTCTTTGAGCCTCCAGAGCAGGTTGTAGGAACTGTTCTGTGCCTGCGTTCTAACCAGTGTCTCGTAAATGCCTGTTTGTATCTGAATCCAGTCTGAGACTCACTTTCATTTTGACCCAGGGGTGAGATGTGGGTGGGCCTCACTCCAACCACTTCAAAATTCTGTGTCCGGGGCTCCCCTGGGGGCGCAGAGGTTGAGAACCCGCCTGCCAGTGCAGGGGACACGGGGTCGAGCCCTGGCCCGGGAAGATCCCACACGCCGCAGAGCAACCAAGCCCATGCGCCACAACTACTGAGCCTGCGCGCTAGAGCCCGCGAGCCACAACTACTGAAGCCCGCGTGCCTAGAGCCCGTGCTCCACAACAAGAGAAGCCACCGCAATGAGAAGCCCGCGCACCACAACAAAGAGCAGCCCCCGCTCGCCGCAACCAGAGAAAGCCCGCTCGCAGCAACGAAGACCCAACGCAGCCAAAAAAAAAATTCTCTGGCAGCCGTCACCCCCCAAAGGAACAGAGGGGCTGTGTGTGACCACATGAACTCAGACCAGGTGTAGCAGCAGGGGACAGATCACTTGATAGCTGGATAGTTTAGGAAATGTCATGTGGTTGCCTGACCACAAGTTCAGCCATTTGCTGTCAGTACTTTAAGAATTCCTTCTTAATTAGTCATTGCAGGCATCTATGGCTTCTAGACTTTCTTTGATTCCTGGTGAGCCTTCATTACAGCCTTCTTTTGTTAGCGGGACTTGTCCTTTTTCCCCAAATTTTGCAAAATAGTTACTGATTACTCCAGAAAGCTCATTCCACATGGAAGGAAATCTAATGACGTGAGATGTATTGCGATCACCCCTAACATTTCATTCTGCATTGAGCCTCTTTCCAGGCTGGCCCTTCGTGCAGGGGATACTAGTCCAGGGCTCTTCACCTGAGGGTCACAGATCCCAAAAGTCTGTGGATCGAACTCAAGAGGCTTGTGAACTTGGACAGGGAAAAGTTATGTCTTTATCTTCTCCAACTTCGAACTGAAACTTAGCATTTCCTTCCAATTACGAATGTGGGTAGCACGATACAGGCAGGCTAGCAGAACCTGTGCCTTTGTCTCCAGTAGAAATCATAGATATTTTCACATCACGTGACAATTTTGTAGTTATTCTTGAAAGACCATTTATGGTCACCACCGCCTCAAAACTAGGGAAGTTGTTAGATCTGCCACCTGATCTTAATGCATGAATGAAGAAACACATATATTACTATATCACCAGATTTCTAAAATATTTGATCACTGTATTTCAATAAAACTGGTTTCCTTTGGAATCATATGTATTTTATCTTATGCCTTAGAAAATATTCTGAGAAGGAGTCCATTGGCTTCCCCAGACTGTTAAAGAAGTTCCCGGCTCGAAAAAAGATGAAAAAAATCCTGCTTAGCAGAGATGTTATTTATTTCTGAAATTTATTTCTGAAACATGTAAGGCTTGGAAACCCAGCCCCACCGTGGCTCTCAGGGCACTGCCAGCCCGACTTCAACAATTGCTCGGAATTCAAAGGAGCTGAAGGGAGGGGAGGTGGCCAAGGGCAAGGCAGTGGGAACAACACTTGCTTAGGGACCAGCCCTCCCATCTGGACCTGGGGATTTGCTGGTATTTCATCATCATGGTGACAGCCTTTGCTCTTAAAGATAATAATCTTCACATTCCTCAGTTTTGGTCTGGAGCCTCAGTATTTTCAGTGGCTCCAAAACAAAAGTAGATTTACTGCAAATGTACTGCATAGTTTTCAGTGAAGCTCAACCTTGGCCCGTTGTACAGAAACGCATGAAACGGCCCCTGCTTTGCTGGCTATAAAACCCAACTGGAAGCTGTTCCAAGCTCAGGAGGAAGATGGTTGTTTAATAAAGAGGAGGAGGAGGAACAGGAGGAGACAGCCCTGTCAACTCTCTAAAAGGCGCTGAGGAGACGGGCACTGGCCGGCCGGCATGCTCTGGTTATAGTACACAGGGAACCAGATCTGGATTTGAAACCTGGGTTAGCCACTTACTAACTAGATTTGGGGCGAATTAAAGTCTTTGAGCCTCCTTTTCGTCTCTGTGAAATGCAGTTTATCAGCGGATATTCTGGTTGCTTGAGCATGTTAAATTTCACTGATTTCCACTCAACTACACCACTTCCACCAAAAAAAGGCCGTGAAGCCAAGCGTAAATGGCTGAGCCCGTTTTGAAACCAGTATTCCACTTGTTAATGCCTTTTGTCCTATCAGGTACCACGTGTCGAAGAATAAGTGGTCTTCAAACCAAATGTCAGTCAACTGTGCAACGTCACACAAACCAATTTTTTGTCTTTTACGTGGAAATAACAGTTCAATGGTAGCAGATACTTTTTTTAGAATACAATAAGAAAAAATATTTAATTCTTCCTTCTAGATCAGGGGGGCGAAATGATAGGTCTCTGAGCCTAATTCTCAGGAACTATCTTAAAATCATGTTTCCAAGCCCCCAGGCCTCTCACCAGAGCGGCCCCCCTAGCACCTCATTGGTGTTTTCCACAGCTGCCCGCATTTGAACTTCAGATTCCAGCTGTGATACCCCGTGAGCATTCAGCCCTTGCTCTGTTAGTCTATTACTTTGAACTCCTGTCCTGATACTGTTCTGTAAATAGCGCCCCGTTATGATTCCTCTTCCACGTGGGTGGCGGGGTGTCCCTGCATCTGTCCTTTGTGTCCATTCTCTTCGAGCCCTTGGCACAAAAGTGCTCCGCGGACACCACCGGCTGCCACGCAGTCCTGTCCCACCATAGTCAACACCGCACCCACGGAAACGGAGTGTTACACGGCTGTGGGATACTGGGCCTTCTAAACAATACAGTAACCTGCGTCACCCAGACCTGTGCTCGGCGTTTAGCATTGGAATCACAAAGGCAACTTCAACTGTAAAACCTGTTCTCCGCTGAGCAGAAGAGGACCTGTTTTTCACACAGATGAGCCCCATGCCTCAGCGTTCAGCCAGCTGTGCTGTTTGCAGCGCTTACCTGTGGTGCCCTCACTGCACAGTAACGCCCTGCACTGCCAGGAATTCTCAGGGCTGAGCCCCTCGGACTGCTGTCGGGCTCAGGCGGCCCACGTGGCACTTTAGACCGTGCCCGTTAGGAGAGATGTTTCCTGGCAGCGAAAGGGCGGCTTCCTCCACGCAGTCCTCACGGTGGGGGTATTGCTCCTCTTGGGGAAGAAACTGAAATCGGTTGACCGTCTCTCTTCACCCCTAGTCTCAGGTTCCTGACATTCTGAGAGGTTTTCAGTGACACACTCCGACGGGCGTGTGACCTGCCCGCACGGAGTGTGGCCTTGGAGTCCCCCTCTGAACCAGCCTGACCTCCGTTTCCAGCTGAGATCGAGGCCATCTTGTGTGTGTGTGCACGCGTGCATGTGTGTTTGACAAACGATAGGGCTCGGTTTCGATCAGTTCAGCTAATTATGCGATGAGTGTAAAACTACTTAAAAAAAGGTGGAGTGGCGACATAATACTATCGGATGTCAACAAGTTCAAAGTCATCTGCATATTCCCCGTCTAACCTGTAAACCCCACGTTTCTTCTCTTTGCATAATAGCATTAAAGGAAAACTAGGGGGGCTTCCCTGGTGGCGCAGTGGTTGAGAATTCGCCTGCCGATGCAGGGGACACGGGTTCGAGCCCGGTCTGAGAAGATCCCGCATGCCGCGGAGAGGCTGGGCCCGTGAGCCACAACTACTGTGCCTGCGCGTCTGGAGCCTGTGCTCCGCAACGAGAGGCCGCGATAGTGAGAGGCCCGCGCACCGCGATGAGGAGTGGCCCCCGCTCGCCGCAACTAGAGAGAGCCCTCGCACAGAAACGAAGACCCAACACAGCCAAAAATAAAAATTTTTTAATATATTATTAAAAAAATGGAATTAAGAAATGAAAGAACTTTGAAAAAAAAGAAAACTAGGACTATCCCTGAACCAGAAGCCTGAATTTCAGAGACCGTCCATAACATGTCGCTCTGCTCTCACCAAACAAGATACTTGTCAGGCCTTAAAATGGCGGAGGATTAATTCCACAGCTGGCAGTTGTGATGTTCACCCTGTGGTATTCCTTCCTGAGGTTAGGGAAATTCCATTCAAAGTCCCCAAATTCTTCTATTTTTTTCAGTATGTACAGCATGTGGAATTTAATATAGCTCAATAGTTTTACAAAACAAAATTCACTATCTATAGGATGTTGGTCACAAAATCATCATAAATGCCTTTTTTAGATTTTCTGATCATCATTCCTAAGAATGCACAGCTATGGGCTGCAACTGGGAGCAGACGGCGCTGTTACCTTCCGTAGAAATTCACTTCCCTCCCCAAAGGTGACATTAATAATTTGATTCGGGGCTTCCCTGGTGGCGCAGTGGTTGAGAATCTGCCTGCCGATGCAGCGGACACGGGTTCGAGCCCTGGTCTGGGAAGATCCCACATGCCGCGGAGCAACTGGGCCCGCGAGCCACAACTACTGAGCCTGCGCGTCTGGAGCCCGTGCTCCGCAACAAGAGAGAGGCCGCGATAGTGAGAGGCCCGCGCACCGCGATGAAGAGTGGCCCCCGCTTGCCACAACTAGAGAGAGCCCTCGCACAGAAGCGAAGACCCAACACAGCCATAAATTAATCAATTAATTAATTTTAAAAAAGGACCTTCTTAGGGAGACACAGTCAGCATATGCTTTAAAAAAATAATAATAATAATTTGATTCATTAGATGGAAAACTGACAGAAAGATTATTGGCTTTACCCTCCCTTCTAAATAGGACGTTCTTTTCCCTCTTGATATTTGGTAAGCTCCAGCTCTTCAGGATTTTTCCTTGGATAAAAGTTTCAACGAACACCTACCGTATGCTGGGGACTTCACACATATGTCTCTCTCATTTGGTTCTCATGACACCCTGGGACAGATATGAATCCCTATTCTGTAAAGGAGGAAACCAGGGCTGTGAAAAGTTCCGAGAAACTGGGTCAAGATCTCATTACTAACCAGATCCGTTGGCTCCAAAGGCTGGGTCTTTCCAGTCCACTCAGCTGCTTCCCGGACCAGAGGTCATGTGCTTGCAAGCCAGGATCAGGGAAGGCTTCCTGGAGGAGGTGGCAGGATGGGGAGCTGATTCAAGATCAGGGTGATGGAGCTTTCAGAGCAATGAGTGGGAAAAAGAATTAAGGACCAAAATCACAAGGAAAATAATTAGAAACACAACGTACACGTTGCATTCCTGGGCACCTGCTAATCCCCCCGTTGGGCAGCAGTTAACTTAAATTGTTCTACCACATTTACTGGTCACTGCCCGTGTGCCAGCCCCTGTTCTTGGCGCTGAGGATGGAAGTAAGGCTGAATGGTTCCAGCGCTGTTGGCCGCAGTGGGGTAAGGCCTCTCCTTCCTTCGCCTTCACCTACTAATCCATCCACCCCTGCCTTTTCCAGGAGCCTCGGAAGCGCGTCCAGGACGCAAAGCTCAGACAGAAGCTTGGCGGCGGAGCAGCGCGAGGAGGGTCTGTCTGTCCTGAGCTGTCACCGGGGGGTTCACGGGAAAGGACCCGCCGGCGCCTGACCAGCTCCCGGTCCACTGGTCCACCGTCTGCGCCTTTGGCCGCGCCTGGCCGCCTAGGCCCGGCCCCGGCTCCGCGGCCCCGCACCCGCCTTGCCCGCATCCCGGCGGCATCCCGTCCCTGGGGATGGGGGAGGGCTCTTCCCAGCTGCCTTGGCTCCACGCGGCCCGGGAACAGGCGCCCCAGGGTGGGGACAGAGCCCGCGGGGCCACCGGCCGCGGAAGGAGCGGGTGCCCGCGACTCTGGCCCGTCCCCTCCCTCTACGCCTCTCTGGCCTCCATGCACCGCCCCGTCGGGTAAGAGTCGGAACCAGCCAGCCCGCCAGAGTTTGGTTTCCAGATGGGTTTTGTTTCGTCAGCAAAGTGTTTTCTCAAAAACGGAGTCTGCAAATTTCTAGGCGAGTCGCTCCCGCCGCCGCGGGTCGGATGTGGTTCCTTCCTCGGGGGGGCCTCACCTGGTGGTCCTCGCAGGTACCTGCACCTCCTGAGCCCTTGGCAACCCTGAGGCCAAGCTGGGCCCATCCCGCGTCAGCAGCCCCTCGTCCTCCGAGCCCGCGGCTGTGGTTCTAGAGCAGGTCGGCGGAGGCTTCCGACAAAGGACGCGACAGCAAATACCGGGGCTCTGCGGGCGACACCGTGTCCCTCACAACTGCTGCCGTAGGGCAAAAGCGGCCACAGACAGCACCGAATGGGTGCGCGTCACTGTGTCACAGACACTGAAATAGGGATTGCGTGTAATTTTCACGAGTCACGAAATATTCTTTTTCTGATTTTCTCCCCCAATCATTGAAAAATGTAAACACCATTCTTAGCTCATGGAACACATACGAACCGGTGGCGGGACAGACCTGGCCCGAGGGCCACGGCTTGCTGGCCCTTGTACGGGGTGCGTTGCGTTCCTCCAGAATTCCTGCTCGAGTCCTCGGCCCAGGACTCACACTGTGACCTCATTTGGAGAGAGGGTCCTTGCAGAGGAAATCAAGCCGGAATGAGGTCTCTAGGGCGGGCCCTAGGCCACGTGATTGTGTGTCCTCCACACGGGGGCGTCTGGACACAGACACAGACAGAGGAGAGGGGTGCGGAGACCCCTGCCACCACCGAACCGGGAGCGTGACCGGCACGCGCCGTCCCTCGGCCGTGAGCGGGGCCCAGCCCTGCGGACGCCCTGAGGGCACACCGCCAGCGCCCCGGACCGAGAGCCATTTCCGGCGTTGGAGCCGCCAGCGCGGGCTGCTCCGCTGGGCGGCCCCGCAAACCGCTCCAGCCCTGGCCTCCGAGCACTCCGCGCCAGCCCTGGCGTGCGGTGTCCAGAGGCCACGCCCCTCCTCGGTGTGGACCTTCTCAGCGGCTCCCGGTGCTCTTGGGTAGGTGAGCCCCACCGCCTTGCCCCTCCCGGAGGCCCCGCGGCCCCCGCGCCGTCCCCCACGGCGCCCCTCGGGGCTGTGTGATGACCGCTCCCTCCTGGGCCCCTCCCGCCGCAAAAAGTACAATGCTCTTTATACCTGTGTATAATCCAGGCTGGACTCACTGTTCTACGTTCATTGTTAGTACATTCACATTTTTCCTCTGCTTTTAAAGCAGTCAAAATTAAAACATTTCGGGCTTCCCTGGTGGCGCAGCGGTTGGGAGTCCGCCTGCCGATGCAGGGGACGCGGGTTCGCGCCCCGGTCCGGGAGGATCCCACGTGCCGCGGAGCGGCCGGGCCCGTGAGCCGTGGCCGCTGGGCCTGCGCGTCCGGAGCCTGTGCTCTGCAGCGGGAGAGGCCGCGACAGTGAGAGGCCCGCGTACCGCAAAAAAAAAAAAAAAAAAAAAAAGCAAGGTTGTTAACCTTTTATTTGTACAAAAGGTCCCAGAGATTCTACTCTGCTCGTGTTAATTTGGCCCATCTCATTTCTGACTCTGTGATCACTGATTTTCTTATTATTAGAGTTGTGTAAGTGACCAGTGAGGAGATGCAAATATAGTTAACCTGCCAGTGCAGATAAAAAATAGAAAAGTGGGGCTTCCCTGGTGGCGCAGTGGTTGGGAGTCCGCCTGCCGATGCAGGGAACGCGGGTTCGAGCCCCGGTCCGGGAGGATCCCACGTGCCGCGGAGCGGCTGGGCCCGTGAGCCATGGCCGCTGGGCCTGCGCGTCCGGAGCCTGTGCTCCGCAACGGGAGAGGCCACGACAGTGAGAGGCCCGCGTACCGCAAAAAAAAAAAAAAAATAATAATAATAATTAAAACACTTCTGTGGGCCCTGGGCCTGATGGTGAGGCTCACGGGGGATGTGAGGGGTATCTAGGTCACCAGCATCCTCCCTCACCCCGGCCCCTCCAACTAAACCTACCGCCCAGTGAAAACAGTACTGCTCTGCAAAAGCAGCTTGCAGACAAGGCCCCACCCTTACTCAAGCCGACTGGGGGCCCTACCAGCGCCACCAAGGGGGAGGGTGTTTGGTAAAGAAAATGGAGGGGTGCCACCCAGCAAGAGCGGTGAAAGCTTTCCCCCCGGGCATCCTGTCCCCCAGCCCCCCGCAGACTCTCGAGCCTCAGGGCCTGGGACGCTGCAGAGGCCGCTTCCGGGGGAAGGCCAGACCCCACGTGACGTGGTTGGCAGTTCACCTCCTGGAGGCTGTAAATTCTACGATGACAGGGTCCTGTCTGGTTTGCTCACCATAGTGATCTCAGCATCCAGCACTGTGCCTGGAATTCAGCACACATGTGGTGGATGAATGAACGAAAAAATATTTATGATTCCTGAAATTCCACCTAAAGAGATTCAGTCTCTTGAACCTCAAAGGCTTTCCATCTCCTGGGTTCCCTCTAAAGCACAAGTACGCAGCGGTTATCAGTTACAGAGGGAATGTGGTCCAGAAGGGCCAGACGTGGCCTCCTAAGCGACCACACGTGGGATGTAGAGAACAGCATCTCCTTCCGTGGGAATCAGGCCAGGACTTCAAAGGGCATTTTCAAGGACCTTCCTCTCTTACTTTTGCCCCCCTCTTAGGGCCCGCTAATAGAAATGACCTGGGCTTGGGAGCATATGTGATCCTACACTATTTTTATTGTACTTAATAATTAAAAATTAGTCTGGAGAAGAGACTGGTAAACGTGTCCAGAACGGTTCCCCAGTCGGGGGCGGGGGAGGGGTGCGCAGGGGGAGGCGGGGCGCGTGCAGCAGCCTGTGTTTGCAGGAGCGAGTTCCGGGCACTCAGCCCCCTCACAGCCGGTTCCCTCCCAGCGTCCGCCCCCGCCAGCTGCACTTCTTGGCTTCTCCCTCTGTATTCTGCCACTTCTTCCCTTCCTAGCCAGATTTCTTCTACAATTTCTCCAGATTTCTGTGGCTGTGTTCAATATTTGAGTAGTTACACATTTGTTAGAGGGCTCTTCAAGATGCTTCACGTCTCTGCACTTTTAGTTGTGTGTAGACTAGGTGGACGTGAACTTGCCCTATTTTCTAAAAAATAAATTTATTTATTTATTTTTGGCTGCATTGGGTCTTCGTTGCTGTGCGCAGGCTTTATCTAGTTGCGGCGAGCGGGGCTGCTCTTCGTTGCGGTGCGCAGGCTTCTCATTGCGGTGGCTTCTCTTGTTGCAGAGCACAGGCTCTAGGCGTGCGGCCCCAGTAGTTGTGGCTCGCGGGCTCTAGAGCGCAGGCTCAGTAGTTGTGGCGCACAGTCCCTGAACATGCCCCTTGATCTGCGGGAAAGCTTTTTTTTTTTAATCTATTTTTCTCTTTCTAGATCGAAGTACAACTTATATTCACCATCATCATCTTTCCTCCATCATAATTTCACCCTGGAAGAGAAACATTAAAATGCAGACTTAGTCCTTCAGGATAAGCCAAGTCCTGTTTCATGTGAATGTAACTTACTATTATCGGCAGTATTGAGAAAAATAATTCCTTGGTGGTCAGCAGCCATTTTCCCCTGCATCGGCAGGCAGACTCTCAACCATTGTGCCACCAGGGAAGCCCTATCCATTCTTATTTAGTATTAATTCCTTAAAGTTCCAAAGTCCTCTTCTGAGGGAAGCCATGAAATAGAACTAAATTAAAACGAATTACATGGCACTTCCCTGGTGGCGCAGTGGCTAAGAATCCGCCTGCCAATGCAGGGGACATGGGTTCGAGCCCTGTTCCGGGAAGATCCCACATGCCGCGGAGCAACTAAGCCCATGTGCCACAACTGCTGAGCCCGGATGCCACAACTACTGAAGCCCACGCGCCTAGAGCCCGTGCTCCGCAGCAAGAGAAGCCACCTCAATGAGAAGCCCGCGCACCGCAACGAAGAGTAGCCCCCGCTCGCCGCAACTAGAGAAAGCCTGCGCGCCGCAACTAGAGAAAGCCTGCGCGCCGCAACTAGAGAAAGCCTGCATGCAGCAACGAAAAGCCAACGCAGCCAAAAATAAATAAATAAATAAATTTATTTAAAAATAAACAAATAAAACTAATTACATGACAAGAATAATATTTCTTGTTAACAGAAAATATTCAAATGGTTTTGGGGCCACCGACTACGGAATGGCTTCTAATTTCAGAGAGATTCTATTTCACCTGAGGGAAACGAGGTGAGAAAGGCCCACTTACTGTGGTTATTTTGTTTCTGCCATGTCCATGGGGACTTCCATGTGCTCATTTATTATGTAAAAAAAATTACTGAGTGACTTCTACATACTAGGCAAGGGGCTGGATAGTTTGGCAGCTACTGTACCCACCCAAACCCTGGGTCCTCACCTCAAGGAGCTGAAAGTCTAACAGGAGAACTAGGACGAATCTGCGAATAAACACTTCTCAGCAGGTGCCGCCGGGAATTCAAAGGAAGGGAAAGTGGCCCTTTCCAACGGGGACCATCAAAGACAGCTTCTCGTTGATGCTGCAGTAGAACCAGGCCATGACAGAGGGTGTAGTATTGACAGTTTCCTCTTGCTGCCATAACAATTCCACAAACGAGGCTAAAGCATCACAAATGTATTATCTTCCAGTTGCGGAGGCCAGAAGCCCAACTCGGGTCTCACTGGCTAAAACCAAGGCATTGGCAGGGCGGCCTTCAGCCTGGAGACTCTAGGGAGAGTCTGTTTCCTGTCCATTTGGGCTGTTCTTTGTGGTTGTAGGACCCAGGGCCCTGTTTTCTTGCCGGCTGCAGGTTGAGAGCTTTTCAAAGCTTCCGGAGGCTGTGCGTGGCCTCTTCTGACCTACCTTCCCATCGTCAGGGAGTAAGCATAGGCTTCTTTAAGTCCCTACTTTGTGGTAGTTTGTTACAGCAGCGGTAGCAATCTCCCATTAAAAATAAAAATAAATCCTCCCCATGAACCCTCATTCTCCTCCAGCTGCTACTTGATCACTTCCCTCCCCTTTCCAACTGCATGTCTCAGAGTTTTTTGTCTTCTGCTACTGTGCTCATCACAATATCTCCCATCTAGCAGCTCCTCTACCAAAAGAGCTCTTTGCTAAGATTCCAGTGGCTGCCACGTCTTTAAATCCAGGGGGCATTTTCCAGCTATCATTTTACTTGCTTCTTAGTAGCCTGTATCTTGGTTGATGCCTCCCTCCTTGAAACACTCTTCCTTTTGTTTCTGAGAAGCCCTGTTTTCCTCCAGCCCCCGGCAGCTGATCTGTTTCCTGTGCAGACTCCCCCTCCACTTCACCATGAATGTTGCATTTCCTCAGCGTCAGAGCCCCTCCCATTCCATCTACACTGTCTGCGAGGCTCTTCCTCCACACCTCATCCACGGTACCTGTAGGGCAACTCACATGTTTGCATCTCCCCTGCTACAAATCAGTTGTCCATGACGGCCTTCGTAACATCTCCGTCCACTCCACAGCGGCTCAGAAGATACCTCCAAAAACAAATTTAAGGTGTCGGTCCACAGGCCGGCACCAGCACCCCACTTACATAAGTGAGAACCCAGGAGCCACGCCCTTCTCGCGTGCCGATCTCTCCCTGCATCTCTGCACTCCAATCACAAGGGTCTTTTTCAGTGTTTGAGATGCTGGGTCTTGTTCCTTCCACCACAGGGCCTTTGCACACGCAGTGCTTCCCCCCCACCCCACCCCCTCTCAGAATGCTTTCCCTGTTCGTCTTGTTAATTTCTTCTCTGCTTTTGCATCTCAGCTAAAGTGCTTCCTCATTTCCTAGACCAACCAGGTCACAACCCCTCTATGATACGAGCTCAAGGAGCTGTGTGTCTTTCCTTTACAGTATTAATCACAATCCAAAATTTCCGTGAGTTTGTAGTGTTACCTGGTGATTATTTGCCTCTCCGCTAGACTTGGAAGCTCCACGATAATGTCTCTTGTCACTGTTTTGTCCCCAGGGCCTAGCACATCTGGGTGCCCAATAATGTTGAACAAATTAGATGCTGCTGGAGAGGGTGACAAGCCTGGCATATCGTAAGTTCTCAATAAATATCTGTCCTTTTGACTTTCATAGGTGGTCGAGACACAGACGGGAAAATGTCTAGCAAGTCGTTGGAAGTGTGAAAATGAAAACATTGGATTTTTGTGATGCACATCATAACTTGCGGGACCCACGAACACACCAAAAATTCCCATTTATGCAAAATACCAGAGAGAAAGGGTAGGCAAGCTCAAGACCTTGCTTTTCCTTGAGGTCGTCTTTCAGTGTAGACATCAACCATGCTCCACCCTTTTGCCCTATGAACCCTGGGCACTGTGACGCCTTCCACCAGAGTGTAGTCCTCTCACCTCCAACCTCTACTTCAGCTCAGTTAAATTTTCTCTCACCTCCTGTGATAGCTCCCAAATATTTTTTCAGCTCCTCTTTTCCCCAAGGATCGACTCGACAGCACGTGATCACGGAGCTGCCATCCATCTTCCCTCTGCTTTCTCAGAAGCCCACTCTCTGCACGTCTTAAATGCCTGCCTTCCTATGACTTCCTTCTGCCTTCTCCCCCTTCCCAGGTCTTTGCCTTGAACTCTAGTTCCTCCTCTCACCTCTGACTTTCTGAAGGGTATTAGCTCTGGGACATTTTTCGAGTTCCAACCCCCCAGCCCAGAAACTCTTCTTCTCCTGGGGTTACAAGCAATCAGGTGCAATCTGCGTGCCTGCTTCCCGACGTTTGTAGGTTTCCCTTTGCTCTTTCAAGTTGGGCAGCCTGTCTGTGTGTCCTGGGCCTCCTTCCACTTCTGCACATGAGATCACCTTATGATAATCTCATCATGGGGCTTCCCTGGTGGCGCAGTGGTTGAGAGTCCGCCTGCCGATGCAGGGGACACGGGTTCGTGCCCCGGTCCGGGAGGATCCCACATGCTGTGGAGC
>NC_041226.1:1310326-1313940 GCF_002837175.3 Physeter macrocephalus | reverse complement strand
GCGGCTGGGCCCGTGAGCCATGGCCGCTGAGCCTGCGCGTCCGGAGCCTGTGCTCCGCAACTGGAGAGGCCACAACAGTGAGAGGCCCAGGTACCGGAAAAAAAAAAAAAAAAAAATCTCATCATGGGTTTCATGATCAAAACCCATTTATCCAGCATCTGAAGAAAACACACTCAGTTTTTCTTTTCAGGTCTGGTTGATAAAGCAAAATACATGGTCTTAAAAGCAACTGTTCAATGATGACCATAACGACAGTTAATCGTTAATTATAAACTAAAAGTTAAAAATAGACCATGAAAATGTTCTTTTTACAATTACGCAATTAAATATTTCCTGTCAATTTAGATTGGCTCAGATGTTTCCCTTCGAAAATGTTAATTTTGTTATAGAGATGGATTTTGTTGAGACAGGAGTTGGAGCCTTACACTTTCTGTTCTTCCTAGAGCAAGTTTTACCAATGTTCACTGCAAAAGATTAGATTAAAAATCTGAATGGAAAGTTTTAGAACATCTAGGAGCATACAGACCTTCACGGTAGGATTTTTCTTTCAATTACAGACACAAGAACATGCTGCTCATGTCTGCAAGGGAAACAGAAGTTGCAGCCAACTATAAATGTAATGAGAAGTCAGTAAATAGCTGGTGTCGCTGTCACAGCTCACTCAGCATAAAAAGTAAACTAACGGAGGATGTGGTAAGAAAAGAAAATTCGTTTTAGCAATTGTCTCTCAATAATGTAAAGTGTCAACATAAGAATTCTTTAAATGCAGAATGTGATTTTTATCTTGACAGTGTTTCTTTGAAGTCTTCTGGGAACGCTCTTAAATTATTGAGCAATTCTGACTTATGCAATCACATACTTCATTATTCATCTGAGAGGCAGAGTGGCTATTCAGAGAATGAAGCTGGGTTCTCTGTTGGAAAGGGCTGGAAAGGCAGGTCTACAGAGACTGGCAAGGTGGCCACCCTGTAAGGCCTGCTGTCACCCTGGGCCTTTCCCTAAATATGCCCTAGAGGTTTTTACCAAATTTTCCAGGAAGCTCTGTTTTCCAAAATGACTCAAAGCAATTAGAAATAAATTAAAATCAGAGAAAGTTTACTCTCTCATGATTTTAAGATTGGAAAACACATGTAAGAATTGAAATTTAGGGAATTCCCTGGCAGTCCAGTGGTTAGGACTCCACACTTCCACTGCAGGGGACATGGGTTCCATCCCTGGTGGGGAAACTAAGATGTTGGAAGCCACGTGGCGTGGCCAAAAAGAAAAAGAAAAAAAGGAAAAATGGTTAAGATGGTAAATTTTACGTCAGGTATTATTTAGCACAATTGAAAAAATAAAATAATTTTAAAAAGAAACCTAGTGGTAGAACTATTACATAAAGGCTTTTGAAAAAAATATATGGTATGAAAGATTTCTGGTTATTCATCTACTATCTATTAATTGACTACTCTCTTAAAAACAATAATAATCCACTTTTCCATAAGTCTGACTTCCAGTAATATAAACCCTTTGGGAATTGTCCAGAAACTGAGGACAAGAGATGTTTTAATACTTGAAATAGCATCACAAGGCCTAGCTCTCCTCTGCATAGGAAAGGCTTTTAGGAATAAGAGGTTCTGTTAGCTCTTAGTTTACATACAGTTTTGAGAAGCGAAGTAATCTTTCATAGCCAACAGCAGATTAAAAGCAGAAAATTAGTGGGAATTCCCTGGCAGTCTAGTGGTTAGGACTCCATGCTTCCACTGCAGGGGGCACAGGTTCGATCCTTGGTTGAAGAACTAAGATCCCATAAGCTGTGTGGCAGAAAATTACCTAACAGAGGAAAACAACAAAAAATCCCTCAAAAGAACAAACAAGGTGGGAAGGGAAATAGGGTGTTAAGTGTTTAATGCGGACGGAATGTCAGTTTGGGAAGATGAAAAAGTTTTGGAGATGGATGGTGGTGATGGCTGCACACAGTGTGAAGGTACTTAATGCCCCTAAACTGTACAGTTAAAATGTGATAAAATGGTAAATTTTATATTATGTATATTTTATTACAATAAAAAAAGACAGTAAAAAAAAAAGAAAAAAGTTCGTCATCAAAGCATATCCCCCAACTAATAAACCTGGTACTGCCAAGTCTTTCTAGACGTTCCTACAAGTTTGCAGAACCAAAACCTCCAAAGAACAGTGTACCAGATCTCCCTGGCTGACCCAGAGTGCTTGGTTCTGAGAAAAAGGTGATCTTTAAAATTTTGATATTTCAGACATTAAAACAGCCTTTAAAAGTTCATTCAGTACATTCAGATCAGCAGTTAAGTCCTCTATATGTAGTTTTGGGGGGAGAAAATGGTCCTTGTTCTTGAGGAATTTATAATCTAATTAAGGAGACAGACCACATGGGTATAAAAAAAAATTAAATCAGTGTAGCACATCTTCTTTCTAATTTTCCAGGCCTTTAACAATCTAACCCTACTCTACTTTTTCACTACTCCCCATAGAGAACATTCTTTGTAGTTAGGCAGATTTGCTGTGTGTCCTCCACAGATTATTAACAAGGAGGCCTTTTCTTTCCAAAAAGACAAAAATTGTGTCTAGAGACCAGAGCCTGCTTTCCAGGCACTAAGGTATAAAGAGACTGAGTCATAATCAGGTTGCTTGCATTCACGGGTGGGGGTGGGGGTGGGGGAGGGGAAGCAGGTAGGTAGTCTCGGGGCGCATTGCACAGCGGCCTCAGGGAGAACCCCTAAATCATCCTGGCCCCGCATCTGCAGGTGAGGTGATGCTGGTGCCTGCCAGCTCTCAGCCTCTGCTCTGTCTGCTGCGGGAGGCCCTGGGCCCCCCTTCCTCACTCCACAAAGACCATTCCTCTTCCCTCAAAGTAAAAGGGAGCTGATTTGGTTTCAGTTTCCTTATTATTAAGTACATTGTGATCGTGACTGTTTTGAGATTACCTGAAGACAGCCTTATAATTCAGTGCTTCCAAGCTCTGGCATCAGATATACCAAGGTTGGAATCCCAGCTCTTTGGTCTCTGGTGAGTTAGTTGGGCTCTGTGTATTTTAGGGTCTTCATCTATAAAATGGGGTTAATAACTTGGTTAACTAGAGGATTAAATGAGATAATACACAAGTTTAGGGCAACACCTGGTATACACACATAGTATACATATGTTAATCAATTAATTTATACATGGAGAGGTTGCCACTGCCACAGGCTTTGTGCTCAGTGGGACTTGTGCTGTCTCTCTTTTCTCCTCTTGGCAACTGGATGCATTATGTGGATGAACTTATGTAGCTGATTATTTAAACAGTTTTTAACTATCCTATTTAGAAGTATCAGGAATTATAAGATAGAAATCACCCAGAATCACTATATCCAGAGAATACCACTTTTAATATTTGGCTGCATACTTTACTGGACATATATACATATTTTTGTTTGTTTAATATACGTTATATATTTTATATATTTTATATTATATATATCATTTATATTTTATATATATAAATTAAATATAAATACATGTACTTATATTGTTTCACCAAATTAGATCCTGTACCCTATTTTGTCACTATATTTCTTTTTTTTTTTTTTTTTTTTTTGCGGTACGCGGGCCTCTCACTGTTGTGG
>NC_041226.1:1279518-1310262 GCF_002837175.3 Physeter macrocephalus | reverse complement strand
TGCGCAGGCTCAGCGGCCGTGGCTCACGGGCCCAGCCGCTCCGCGGCACGTGGGATCTTCCCGGACCGGGGCACGAACCCGTGTCCCCTGCATCGGCAGGCGGACTCTCAACCCCTGCGCCACCAGGGAAGCCCTAAGATATTTTTTAAAAAGGCACAAAGAGTAACACAGTACACATTATTGAATCTAATCACTCAGAATCAACAAATTTTAAGATTTGGACAATTTGTTTCAAATAAAGAAGTAAAGCACTGGAGGGAAAGTCGATGTCCTTACTTTTCTCTCCTGAGTCTAATTTCTACACTCCTTTCTACACCGGCCACAGCTGTCATGAATCTGGTGTGTACATTTTCAGTCCGTGACTCTACTTGTATAAAGAACGTGATTAGCATAGGTTCTGTGGGATTTTATTTATCCACATGGTATCATAGTGTAAATATAGTTTTGCAACTCCCTTTTCTCCACTCTACAATAATTTTTGAAGTCTATCTACATATCCTTTGAAAAGTACAGCTAGTTCATTCACTTAGCTATTTTACATATTTTATTTTCCCACAGTTCCCTACTGCTGGACTTTTAGGTTCTTCCTGATTTTTCACGATTGCAAACAATTCTATAATGGTCATTGTAATCCCAAAATTTGATTAGATGTCTCGCACATAAATTGTAAAGTCCATTAAATTCCTTTTATTTACGATATATTTCTTTCAGTTAACTATGTTTCTGTCGTTGAAGACAGAGCAAGGGCAGGACCTTTACCTGCACACAAAGGGAGGAGGGGGCCAGCCCCCGGGGGGGGGGGGGGGGGAGGCCTGTCCGGGTGCGAGCGCCCGGGGCGCAGGTGAGGGCGTAGGCGGCGCCGCGCCGCGCGTCCAGGTGAGCCTCGCGGGGGGCGGGGCGCAGGTGAGCCAGATCCCGGCGCTCAGCGGTGGCCGGGCCATGGGCGCGCGGGGACACTGGGCTGTCCCCTGGCAGACGGTCCGGAGCCCGTCCGCGCGGGAGGACGCGGGACGGCAGCGCCGCGGGGGGGACGGCGGCTGAGGCCGCGGGCCCCGCACGGACGGACGGACGGACGACGGCCGGGCCCCGCGCCCCCTGGGCGGCCGGCGGGCGCGGGCGGGGGCGGCGCTGACGCGGCGGTCACGTGACGCCCCAGGAATGCCAACAATGTAGCGAATGTCCCGCTCGGGCTGCGCGCTGGGCCGCGGCGCGAGCGCCGGAAGATGGGGCCGCCCGCCCGTCCGCCCGGCGCCCCGCGTCCCCGCCCGCCGGCCGCCCCCGGGCTTGGCGTCCCCCGCGAGGCCCCGGAGTCGCGGGCCAGGCGGCCGCGGACGGCGTAGACGGCGCGAGGTGAGCGGGGCGGCGGGGTCCGGATCGGGACTCGGGACGCGGCGGCGGGCGGGGCCGCGCGCTCGGGCGGAGGGGGGGGTCCGCGCCGTCGGGCCACCTCGGCCCTCGGCCCCTCGCGGGCAGGTCGTCCCCGGACGGAGGCCGCGCCTTCCCTCCCCCTCGCGGGCCGCCCCTCCCCCCGGGCCGCGCCCCCGGGTCTTCCCCTCCCCCACCTCCCCCCACCCCCACCCCGACCCCCGTCCCGAGTCTGGCCTCCCGCGGCACCCCCCTGCGCTCGGCGCCCGCCGGGCTCCGGACGCGGGTTCCGACCCGGTTCGCGGCGCCTGGCGACCCGGCGGAGGCAGGTGGGGCCGGGGAGACACACGTGCCCCGCCCGCAGGCCTCGGTGGGACCCGGACGGTGCTCGCTGTGTGCGGGGTTCGTCGTGTGGACCGATTACACGTACGTGGGGGGCAGGGGAGGGGGTCTCCCTGGACAGGAGTCCAGACTTCAGAACTCACTAGCCTGGGACTGTGTGAGACCCAGCGCTTGGCAGGTAGAAATGCAGTGGCCAGACAGCTCTCTTCCCAAAGCGTTCAGCAAATACGTGCAATTGTAGAGGAAAGTTTGCCCCCATTTTACTAAGAAACTTGAATGGAAAGTCACAAAATGTGTGATGTTCGCACAGGCGTTCAGTTTGAATTTTAACCTAGGGGTTGACAGGCCTTCCCTTAGTAATGGAGAAAGTAACTCCTGGCCCATTATTAGGGAAATTGTGCTCTGGAGGGCTTGATTCATAGTTTTAGTTGAATCTCAACTCAAACCCCTGCGTGATGGATCACCATTTTTGAGCGCTCAATCAAGAGACTAAGCTACTTTGTATCTTTTAAAAGTTTTTTCTTTAGCAAATGTATTAATAAGAGAGTAACAGAAAAATCTTCAAAATAAGAATGCACAGACTGTTTAAGAAAGTCTGTTTTAAATTATAATTAACAAGACACTGTGTTATTCAGCCTGTCATAAAATTTGGTCTCATTATCCAGGTATTTAGAGCACTGTTTAAAGAATATGGCAGCATTCCTTTGAAATTAAAATTGCTGAACATTTAATGAATCTCAAAATGTCAAGCAATTTAAAATGCTATCTGGGCAGAAGCTGTCATGAAAAATTATTAAGGTGAATTATGAGAATCTCGGAATTTTTGAACCGGAAAAGATTCTTCTAGCCTCTTCATCTAATTTGAAATCGTTTTGACTTAGTTGTAAATGGGAGCTCTACATATTTCTTTCTTTCTTTAGCAAATCGCAGGATTGGGGGAGGGACTTTCCTTTGGTGGGAGGGGAATGTTTTTACAATAAGATGCCTTGTTATTTTAAATGATGTGTTGCAAGTAGCCAGCCCCGGGCTCCTAAATCCCACTGCATGTGTGGGTTGGGCGTGAGGAGAGGTGTTGAAGCTGATAAATTCGCCGTAAACACCCAGGAAGCATTTGGGGGAACTTTGGGGGGGTGTTCTGATTTGTATTGGAAAAACCAGACTAACACAGGTTTTGAAAAGCTGCTTTTATTTCATGGTTATAATAATGTGAAACTTCTAAATAATGTTCCTTACTGACTTTTAAAAAATAAAAGGTTTGAAGAAATACAGAAGATAAATTCACTGCATTCACTTTGTTTTGACTGTAAATCTGCTCTAAAAATGAGCAAAATATTGTGATCAACAGAACGAAGAGCTTGGGCTTGAACATTTCTAGAACATTTCCGACTTCCAGCATGAAAAATTCCCTGAATCGCCTTCCTTTTTTAAAAAAAAGCCTATTACTCAGTAATTCCTATGGACAGAACTGGGCGTCGCGAGTCCAGGGGTCACCATCCCCATTGTGTGCTGGTGGCTGAGGCTCTGTGTGGGGCGGGGAGTGGGCTTTCTTACAGAGAGCACTTGTGACAGCTCCCAGAGCCTGAAGGTAGCCCTGTTTGGCCACTCATGTCACTAAGTGTTAGTGTTAGTACTTTTGAGCCTAATGCTGTTTGATTTACAGTTTCATTTTGAAAGTATGATTAGAACAAGGTAATGCTGGAAATAAGGATAATAGTTACGGTGCTAAAATTAGGGTGGAAACTGGACGTTGTTTAATGTTTGCCGTTCACTCTACAAAAGCTTTATTTCGCTTGCCACTCGACCACGTCAACCTAATAGTGACAAGTGGTTGTTTAAGTTAATTAAATACTTTTTGTTCATATGCCAATATTTGACATACGTAGGAATTTTTCTGGAGGACAAGGGAAAACTCTCATATTGTGTAGCAGTGGTTTGTGTTTACTGTTAACTGTTCCGATACTGTGGCCTAGAGCAGATCCTGTAGTCTCTAAATTCATTAGCACGGTGAGAATCTTTTCGAGGATGTCAGCTGGCTTTTGAATGGAGTGGGCTTCTCCGGAGTACTGACCTCCGTGTCTCCAGGCCGTGGTCTTGAGCAGGAGTCCTAGGGACCAGCTCGTTCCTTACTAATTAATTAACTCCATCCTGTCCCACGAGTGTCACTCCTGTGTTTTCATTAAATGTACCTGCCTTGCTCCCCAACATTATCTGCCTGTTCATCTTTTCTGTGTTTGAGCCTTTTCACAGGAAGTTCCGGACTCCAAGAATAGCTTCACGCTTCCTCCATCAAATCATAGCCCTTGCGCCTTTCCAACTTTGGTGAAGTGATCCTTTCTCTGGGAGGTTTTCTCCAAATAGGCCTGTGCGCTGCGATTCCTTGGATGGTCATGGATCACCTCTGTCCACAGTAGTGACTCTCCAGGGGCAGGGGTGGTCCAATCCCTGGCCGCGGAGTTTCCGAAACTTGAAGGGGAGAGGGTTTCAGGGGAGGTGAGGCTTCTCAAAGAGCGAAAGCCCCTGCTGGGGTGTGGAGTGGAATATAAGGAGACCTATCCTGTTGGGTTGCTTGCTGTTATGATTGCTGCAGAGAACAGGTGACAGATTTACCTACAGCCTGGTCATTCCACATGGTCATCTTGAGTACAAACTTCTATGGCTCCACTTTTTTATGCTGTTATTCATAATGTGTGTCTCTAAGTGTGTGTATGTGTATATCTATACACACACACACACACACACACATACATATATATATCATACAGATATCATGTACAAAGCAAATAGGGCATGTGGTAGTTTGTTTTCCCTGGATCATAAACCTATTTGGAGGTGAGGCCCAGTTCTACCTGAGTGAATCCAAATAATGTCCGGTACAGTCTTTGGCACAAGTGGGAGGCCTCCGTACCCACTGAAACCTTGTGATTGCGCTCTTGGTTGGAGAGACGTCCTCAGGGACCCTCCTGGTGAGGAGTGTCTGTCCCCTGTGAGGGTTTCCTGGCTGGGGCAGCCCCGGAGAGGTCCAGCGGCACAGTGGTTTACGGTTCTGACATTCAGCATCTGGCTGCAGGCCTGGCCCGGCTGCCTGGTTTAGTTTCAGCTTTGCTACTTAGTTATAGTAAGGATGTGATTTAAATAATAACTGGCATTTTAGGTCCAAGAAATACTGTTCCAAAAAATGCCAGCATGTGTCCTTAGTGCGGGTCCTGCGGTCCGTGGGTTTGGTTGGTTCCTTCGCCGGTCGGGGCTGAATGTGTGTTTGGCAGCCAGTGTGGGTTGTGAAGTACTGGGAGAAATTAGAATAAAAATTCTTTTTGTGGTACGCGGGCCTCCCTCTGCCGTGGCCTCTCCCCTTGCGGGGCACAGGCTCCGGACGCGCAGGCTCAGCGGCCACGGCTCACTTGAAGCTGATAAATTCGCCGTAAACACCCAGGAAGCATTTGGGGGAACTTTGGGGGGGTGTTCTGATTTGTATTGGAAAAACCAGACTAACACAGGTTTTGAAAAGCTGCTTTTATTTCATGGTTATAATAATGTGAAACTTCTAAATAATGTTCCTTACTGACTTTTAAAAAATAAAAGGTTTGAAGAAATACAGAAGATAAATTCACTGCATTCACTTTGTTTTGACTGTAAATCTGCTCTAAAAATGAGCAAAATATTGTGATCAACAGAACGAAGAGCTTGGGCTTGAACATTTCTAGAACATTTCCGACTTCCAGCATGAAAAATTCCCTGAATCGCCTTCCTTTTTTAAAAAAAAGCCTATTACTCAGTAATTCCTATGGACAGAACTGGGCGTCGCGAGTCCAGGGGTCACCATCCCCATTGTGTGCTGGTGGCTGAGGCTCTGTGTGGGGCGGGGAGTGGGCTTTCTTACAGAGAGCACTTGTGACAGCTCCCAGAGCCTGAAGGTAGCCCTGTTTGGCCACTCATGTCACTAAGTGTTAGTGTTAGTACTTTTGAGCCTAATGCTGTTTGATTTACAGTTTCATTTTGAAAGTATGATTAGAACAAGGTAATGCTGGAAATAAGGATAATAGTTACGGTGCTAAAATTAGGGTGGAAACTGGACGTTGTTTAATGTTTGCCGTTCACTCTACAAAAGCTTTATTTCGCTTGCCACTCGACCACGTCAACCTAATAGTGACAAGTGGTTGTTTAAGTTAATTAAATACTTTTTGTTCATATGCCAATATTTGACATACGTAGGAATTTTTCTGGAGGACAAGGGAAAACTCTCATATTGTGTAGCAGTGGTTTGTGTTTACTGTTAACTGTTCCGATACTGTGGCCTAGAGCAGATCCTGTAGTCTCTAAATTCATTAGCACGGTGAGAATCTTTTCGAGGATGTCAGCTGGCTTTTGAATGGAGTGGGCTTCTCCGGAGTACTGACCTCCGTGTCTCCAGGCCGTGGTCTTGAGCAGGAGTCCTAGGGACCAGCTCGTTCCTTACTAATTAATTAACTCCATCCTGTCCCACGAGTGTCACTCCTGTGTTTTCATTAAATGTACCTGCCTTGCTCCCCAACATTATCTGCCTGTTCATCTTTTCTGTGTTTGAGCCTTTTCACAGGAAGTTCCGGACTCCAAGAATAGCTTCACGCTTCCTCCATCAAATCATAGCCCTTGCGCCTTTCCAACTTTGGTGAAGTGATCCTTTCTCTGGGAGGTTTTCTCCAAATAGGCCTGTGCGCTGCGATTCCTTGGATGGTCATGGATCACCTCTGTCCACAGTAGTGACTCTCCAGGGGCAGGGGTGGTCCAATCCCTGGCCGCGGAGTTTCCGAAACTTGAAGGGGAGAGGGTTTCAGGGGAGGTGAGGCTTCTCAAAGAGCGAAAGCCCCTGCTGGGGTGTGGAGTGGAATATAAGGAGACCTATCCTGTTGGGTTGCTTGCTGTTATGATTGCTGCAGAGAACAGGTGACAGATTTACCTACAGCCTGGTCATTCCACATGGTCATCTTGAGTACAAACTTCTATGGCTCCACTTTTTTATGCTGTTATTCATAATGTGTGTCTCTAAGTGTGTGTATGTGTATATCTATACATACACACACACACACACACACACATACATATATATATCATACAGATATCATGTACAAAGCAAATAGGGCATGTGGTAGTTTGTTTTCCCTGGATCATAAACCTATTTGGAGGTGAGGCCCAGTTCTACCTGAGTGAATCCAAATAATGTCCGGTACAGTCTTTGGCACAAGTGGGAGGCCTCCGTACCCACTGAAACCTTGTGATTGCGCTCTTGGTTGGAGAGACGTCCTCAGGGACCCTCCTGGTGAGGAGTGTCTGTCCCCTGTGAGGGTTTCCTGGCTGGGGCAGCCCCGGAGAGGTCCAGCGGCACAGTGGTTTACGGTTCTGACATTCAGCATCTGGCTGCAGGCCTGGCCCGGCTGCCTGGTTTAGTTTCAGCTTTGCTACTTAGTTATAGTAAGGATGTGATTTAAATAATAACTGGCATTTTAGGTCCAAGAAATACTGTTCCAAAAAATGCCAGCATGTGTCCTTAGTGCGGGTCCTGCGGTCCGTGGGTTTGGTTGGTTCCTTCGCCGGTCGGGGCTGAATGTGTGTTTGGCAGCCAGTGTGGGTTGTGAAGTACTGGGAGAAATTAGAATAAAAATTCTTTTTGTGGTACGCGGGCCTCCCTCTGCCGTGGCCTCTCCCCTTGCGGGGCACAGGCTCCGGACGCGCAGGCCCAGCGGCCACGGCTCACGGGCCCGGCCGCTCCGCGGCACGTGGGATCCTCCCGGACCGGGGCGCGAACCCGGTTCCCCTGCATCGGCAGGCGGACGCGCAACCGCTGCGCCACCAGGGAAGCCCTAGAATAAAAATTCTTGAACATCTGATAGCATTTTCCAGGATTGGTTTAAGAACTGGAATTGGGTTTGGTAGGGCCAAATTAAGGGATGATTAAAATATTGCTCTCATATTAAGTTTTTACAGGAGCCACCTATACTAGGAATAGGATTTAGTAGTTGTCACAGCTCCAGATTTGAAAATGAGTTGTTTTTGTCTCGTGAGTTGTATTGCAGTTTTTTTGTTTTTTTTTTTAAGAGGCATGAGAGAATAACACTTCATTGTTAGGAGATAATACAGGGGCTTTCTTTGCACATCGAGAGCATTGCAGCTTTAAAATTCCAGTGTTTTGTAGTTTCTTTTACTATTTTATTTATTTATTTATTGGCTGCATTGGGTCTTCGTTGCTGCGCGCAGGCTTTCTCTAGGTGCAGCGAGCGGGGGCTACTCTTCGTTGCGGTGCGCGGGCTTCTCACTGCGGTGGCTTCTCTTGTGGCAGAGCACGGGCTCTAGGCGTGCGGGGTTCAGTAGTTGCGGTACGTGGGCTCAGTAGTTGTGGCTCACGGGCTCTGGAATGCAGGCTCAGCAGCCGTGGCGCACGGGCTTAGTTGCTCCACGGCATGTGGGATCTTCCCGGACCAGGTCTCGAACGCATGTCCCCTGCATTGGCAGGCGGACTCCCAACCACTGTGCCGGAAGGGAAGCCCTGTAGTTTCTTTTAAAGTATATTTAAATCAATTGATGATACCTAAGAAGTTTCTAAAATTAGATTACTTTGCTTGCTACCCCCGTTTTTTTTCTTTTTTTTTTTTGGCCGCACCGTGGCCTATGGATCTTAGTTCCCCAACCAGGGATCGAACCCCGGGCCCCAGTAGTGAAAGCACAGAGTTCTAACCACTGGAGCACCAGGGAATTCCGCTACCCCGATTTTTTAAAGACCCATCCATGAGGCTTTAGGGTCGTATTTGTAAAATTCTTGATGAGAGAGCCTATTAAAATGACACAGTAGTGTGTCAGACTAGCTCATTTCCAGCTGCAGTCTTAATTTGACTGATGAGTATTCTCATGAAAAATGCTTTCAGAAGTTCATAATTTCACCATGAAATCAACTGTCGTCAAACTAAAGTCTAAAATGCAAGGTCTCAAGCTGAGAAAATACTTTCATTCTTTGTGTAACTGAAGGAAAGTTCCATCCTTACCACATTATTCAGGCAGGACCAGTTTGCCTGTAGGTGTCCTACATCCTCACCTAGGAAGCCAGCTACGCCCAGGAGACCGTGGTGGGAAGGCGATGAGAAGGGGGTGGGGTCTTCCCGCCCCCCCCCTCCCCCCCCTCCCCCCCCCTCACGCAGGAGCTTTCCCAGGCGCAGCTTTAGGAGGTATCAGTGAATAACTCTTTCAGCGTTCCTGTATGTTTGAAAATTTTCATAATGAAATGTTGAGGGGGGGCGCGGGAAGAAAAGAAACCAGGACGTCTGATCCAGATTCTGTTTGGGGCACCTCCACCTGGTATTTCTTAGCTCGGGTAGAAATACAGATGTCGACACAGAAATGTCTGGTCTCTCCTGCGTTGCTTGGCTTTATAATTGGAACGTTTGTGGGACACACGGGCACTTAAACCCCCAGTATCTGCAGGCGCGTGGCTCTGGGAAGCGCCTCCGCACTGCGTGTTTCAGTGTCCTGGGGGAGTGCGGAGGGGCAGGAGGCTCAGACCTCCTGCGAGGAGAGTTTGTCCACTGTCAGCACCCAGTCCTGAGGTCCGGCCTTGCCTTGTGTAGCTGTGTTTAGTGAGGGAACATGATCAAACGCTAGGTGGCTGGATGTGAACAGTTAGATGACTTCGCATAACGCTCATCATTGTAACCATTCCTAGTGTACAGTTCAGCGGCGTTAAATACATGAACATTGTCACTGCAGTCAGCACCACAGTCTGTATTACAAACTTTTTCATCGTCCCAGACAGAAACTCCGTACCCATTAAACAATAACTCCCCCTCCCGCAGCCCTGGTGACTCCGGGCTGCTGTGTCTCTCTGGATTTGCCCCATAGGAGTGCATCACACACTATTCGTCCTTCGCTGTCTGCCTCATGTCACGCAGCGTAATGTCCTCCGGGTTCATCCACGTTGTAGCAGGGGTCAGAACTTCATTCCTTTTTCTGGCTGAGTAATATACCGTAGTCGTGCAACTTTTTTTTTTTGGTTTTTTTGCGGTACGCGGGCCTCTCACTGTCGTGGCCTCTCCCGTTGCGGAGCACAGGCTCCGGACGCGCAGGCTCAGTAGTTGTGGCTTCCGGGCCCAGTTGCTCCGCGGCATGGGGGATCTTCCCAGACCGGGGCGCGAACCCGTATCCCCTGCATTGGCAGGCAGATTCTCAACCACTGCACCACCAGGGAAGCCCTGTGTTCGTTTGTTTGTTTGTTTGTTTGCGGTACGCGGGCCTCTCACTGCCGTGGCCTCTCCCGTCGCGGAGCACAGGCTCCGGACGCGCAGGCCCAGCGGCCACGGCTCACGGGCCCAGCCGCTCCGCGGCACGTGGGATCCTCCCGGACCGGGGCGCGAACCCGCGTCCCCCGCATCGGCAGGCGGACTCCCAACCACCGCGCCACCAGGGAAGCCCAGTCGTGCAACTTTCTATAGTAGTTTTGTGTAAATGTCGGGAACACTGTGTCTGAAACCTCGGAGAAAGGGCGCTGTGTTTTCCGAGGGCCGTCCCCGTCCACAGCCCGCGCTGCGTGTTCTCCCGAGAGCGCCGTGGGGCAGGTTTTACCCCCAGTACGGGATCGCGGGGACAGACTCAGACGCTTCTGGGCGGCGGGCGGGGGAGCCCCTGCCCTCGTGGTGCTTACAGTTCAGGTGATTGAGGAGGAAAGCGGGCACACTTGACAGTGCTCTGGGGGGCTGTGGGTGGCCCGCAGGGTCTCCGGGGTTGGGAGGGCGGGAAGACCCTCTGCGGTGGGTCTTTCAGGGCTTCTCCCTTTTAGAGTAACTCCCGGGGAATTTACTCAGAATCCTCCTCGCGGCCCCACACCCTTCTCTCTGCTGCCGTGGCCAGGCAGGGAGGCTGGCCCGGCGTCCTGCCCTTGACCTTCTTACAGCTCTTTTTCCTTCTCCGTGGACCCTCTCCAGGGGCCGAGTGGAGAGCAGCTTTACCTGCCCTGCCTGTGTTGCCTGGCAGCGGCCTGAGGCCCATCACAGCCGCTGCCGCTCTGGGGCTGCCGCTCGCCCGCCTACCTGTCCCTGTCCGCCGGGGCTGTCGCTGCTTCTCACCTAGGCCCCTGGCGTCCACCTGGAGGGTCCCAGCTTTGTCCCTCCCAGCCCGCGGTCCGGTTGGCTTCCTGACTCACCTCTCTGAAGGGCGCTTGGCTGTGTCACTTCTTAGCTCGGCCTCAGACGGTGGCTCCCCGTGGAGTCCGGACGTGGCCGTGATCGGGAAGGTCCGCCCCATCAAGCCCCTGGGCGCCTCCCAAGCATCACCCCTCCAGCCTCCAGGGAAGGCCTCTCCGGGGCCCTCAGGCTGGTGCAGGAGCCTGTGGACGGCGCATTCCCCTGCTCCTTTGCATATGCTGTTCCCTGGGCTGGAATTCCAGTCTTCCCTGCACAGAGGTTTCGTTCTCTCTACTCCGGAGCTTTTTCTGACTTTCTCCTTTATTCTCCCATGTGTCAGATGATTCTGTTTCTCCTCTTGGGCATCTCTTTCTTTGGAGCAGTTTATCTGCCTCCGTCACCCGCTCCTCTCTCTGCACTGTGACCGTTTGCAGGGGGGATGGCTCGGGGAGGGGTACCGGAAGGACCCTCCCTGCGTGTTGTCAGGCCCCTGCTTCACACTGGTTATTTATTGCGAGGACGGTATGATTTATGACTTCTGTATTTCCATTTTCCAAGGAAGGGAAGAGAACTAAAGGTTGGAAACAGAGTGGTTTGTGTGAAGATCGTAGGCAAAGGTACAACTCCTGTCTGTTCTCAGACTCCAAACGTGCTCAGCAGCTCCTTGAGAATCTGTTCATTTTTGTTGGAATGTGAACTTGTGGTTTAAGACAGTTAGGTGTTTCAGAACAGATGCTTAGACCACGAGGTCACTGCGAATGAGTGTGGCTGCAGTGTGCCCCATATTACACCAGTGCAGCAGGGCTCTGGGCTCGGGTCCACGGCCCGGGGGCCTCAGCTGTGTCTCAGCCAGTGGGTCACTATCGCGTACTCAAGGGCATTTCAGCGACTTTAACGTATCAGATGTTGTGTTTAAAAATATGAATTTCATGTTGAAAATTTGATGTAGCCTGCTTCTTACTTTCTAAATAGAATCTTCCTGTAGTTACAGCGAGAAGGGGACAGGTAAAATCTTTGAGACCTGCCATCTTCCCATCTCTAAGAAAGGAATAGTAATTTTATATCATTTTTTCAGGTTTCCTGTTGTATATGGTAATGTAATGTAATAGATCTATGTAAGTTAATGCACATGAAATGCTTAGAACAGAGCCTGGCACTTAGTAAATACTGGATAAACATTAGCTATCTCCCCACCCCAGTGGGGAAAAGGGTGAAAAAGGCCATGAAGCACGGTTCCATTTTACAGTTTCTAAGTTCCTCACTGAAGGAAGTCCAGACCCGTGTGCTCCTCTCCTTTTAAAGGATGCTCCAAGAAGGGATCAGTTTTCCTTTGTTCATGAAAACTCAAAGTGATTGTCCTTCACTGTCTGCTCACTGGGTTCTGTGGTCACGGCCACGCGGGCTGCCTCCAGGGCAGGACAGCTCAGGACGGGAGCAGCAGTGACCACGGGACGCTGAGCCTCTCTCTGTGCTCACCCGCTGCTGCCACCTGTTGGGCGGAGGGGAGGGAGGTGGCCTCACCTGTCCCAGGCTACGCAGCCCTGAGCCCCTGAGCCAGGTGCTGCCGGGCAGCTGGCGGCTAAGGGCAGCGTCAGGGCTGGGCTCGCCTTCTGCCTGCCAGCATGACAGCACTCAGTGAGTTAGCCGGGAGCAGGTATAGTCGTTGTGGGGAAATGCCCTTGTGACAGCGAGTTCTGTACAGAGAGCCTGCTTCCATGCTGAGGGGTGGGTGCCGCACCCAGATGACTTGCACATACACAGCCCTTGTTACTGTGGTCACCGTGTGACCACCCACATGCTGTTACCAGACCCCTCCATGCAAGTGTCAGTTTCCACAAGCGAGACATTCTCATTTTACTATTTATTTATTTATTTATTTATTTATTTATTTATTTTTGGCTGCGTTGGGTCCTCGTTGCTGCCCACGGGCTTTCTCTAGCTGCGGCGAGTGGGGGCTACTCTTGTTGCGGAGCACAGGCTCTAGGCGCGTGGGCTCAGTAGTTGTGGCTCGTGGGCTCAGTAGTTGTGGCTCACCGGCTCTAGAGCGCAGGCTCAGTAGTTGTGGCGCACGGGCTTAGTTGCTCCGCGGCATGTGGGATCTTCCCGGACCGGGGCTCGAACCCATGTCCCCTGCATTGGCAGGCGGATTCTTAACCACTGCGCCACCAGGGCAGCCCCGAGACATTCTTATTTTAGTATTTAGGTCAAAATGCCGGTAAGAAGTTGAGCACTTTATGAAAAAACCAGGGGAGTCGTGACCCTCAAAGTCTCATAACACATTGTGTGAACCTTCAGCGTGACAGGCTGTGGTTTCTTTCAGGAGGTTTGGGAGGGTTTTATAAGAAAGAGTTCCCGAGATGTGGAAGGACCACCGGTTGAGGTGAGTGGAGAGGCTTGTTAGTCAAGCTGTGGGGATGCAGGACGTGGTGTGGACCAGCCGCTGAACCCTCGAGCTGTGGATTTCCAAGTGAAATCATATTATAAAGGAGAATTTTAAATGAGCTGTCGGTTGTTAATACTGTTGTTCTTGCCCCAAATTGAGTATTTATAAGAAAGTATTGGCTTCTGGAGCGGTATGTCACTGCAGATTACATGTTACAGGAGACGCCTGGGGTGGCCCTGCCTGTCACATGCTCTAACCAGAGCTGAACCGTATCTTTATCTTTTCTGAGAGGTGGTATGTTCTTTCTTTATCTTTGCAAGTGGAATATTTTCAGGATCATTGTCCATTTCTGAAAAGTGTCATTAACATTATGTGGGCGCCACAAATGAACACCTCTCATTTTCCTTTTCAGGTAGGGATGATCTTCAAAATGAAGTCTCTGGAAAATGTTCGGTTCTCTGCAGGAACTACAAAAATGGAAGGAAAGAACATTTTCAAAACAACATTGTTGTGAAAGTGTGTTTACAACTGACTGATACTGTTGATGGTTTTGTTTTCGTTTTAACTAATCAACACTTTAAGAAGATTGTATTTATGGTCAAAGGAAACTGGACCAACCATGCGGCCGAAGACTTTTCCCGCCACCACCTACTCTGGGAACAGCCGGCAGCGGCTGCAGGAGATCCGCGAGGGCCTGAAGCAGCCACCCAAGACCCCCACCCCGGGGCCGCCCGCGGGGCCGGGCGGTGACGCCGCCCTGGATGCCAAGGCCCTGGGGGGCAAGGACGCGGCCAGGCAGCAGCAGCAGACGAGGACAGCCCCGAAGTTTGGGCCTTACCAGAAAGCCCTGCGAGAAATCAGATACTCCTTGCTGCCCTTTGCTAATGAATCGGGCCCTTCGGCCGCCGCAGAAGTAAACCGACAAATGCTGCAGGAACTGGTGGACGCGGGCTGTGACCAGGTGGGTGGACGCTCCCGGGAGGCTGCCCATCTGGGGTGCAGAGGAGACCAGCAGAGGTCCCTGGAGAGGGGTTTCTAGGCTACAAACCCGAGGCCCTTTCTGCGTCCCATTGCACTGTTTTCCACCTTCTCTCCAAAACCATCTTGTTAGCTGCTTTCCTTTTCAGGCAAGATCGAAAGATTTCTCAGCTCTCCTGAAGTTCTGTCACGCGCACTTTCTGTCCTGTCCCTGTGAGAATGGGAAGGCTTTCCCACGTAGCCCTCTCCTTGGGGTTTATTTGGCTTATTCTGAGCTGTCATGGGGAAGAGACTGGCTTCCTTGAACTTGTGTTTGGTTTGTGCATTTTTTAACTCAGCTAAGGGGAAGGTTGGTTAACATGAGTTGGCTCTTTGCCTCTGTTTTCTCCTGTTTTAAAAGATAGCATTTGTGCTATTAGAGGAGACGTAACTATATTAAGGGAATGAGAAATGCTAGAAAATAAAAAGCTTGAGAAATCATCAAAATGGTGGCAACACAGTCTGACTTCTCACTGCTTAAGAATAAAGGCCAGTTAATGGAGGAGACATCAGTTACACAGAAACACACACGGGGGCCGTGCGTTTAGGATCTTGTGCTGTTCACGTGGCTGAATAAAGTCCGAACCGAGGGGCAGGACCGTATAAAATGGAGCTCATGTCCAACCAGGTAAAAACGTGTCCGTGACATGTAACTAGTAAAAATGTAACTGTCTTATGAAATGGCTTCTGAAAGCAAGCGCTGTATCACCACCTGTCGTGTGAAAGTCAGAGCTGCATGAACATGGAAATAGACCAGGCACGGCTGCCGCCTTGCAAACTGAGTAGGATTTCATGCGCAGAGCACATCAGGATGGCTTGAGCACTTCTAGTTTCTTAGAAACAGCCTAACTACGTACTCCTGGCCTCACGGTCACGGGAACTGGGAGGAAAGAGAAACAACGCCCTCTTTTATTTCCAAAAGCTACCTCAGCCCTCTTATAGTTTCTTACCGGAGAACTTACATTTCTCAGATGATCTGTTTGGGAAACTAGTGGCGCTGTTTTGTGGGGCTTCCTTGACCCTTCGGGATGTGCTGGGATTGACCTGGGTGACGAGCTGCTTTCGTGAAGCCCAGGCTGTGAATAGCGGGTGCAGAGGCTTAGTGTGAGTTGACAGCACAGCCACGGCCTTTCTCTCTGTGACAATATGAAGCTGTCCCCTGACCAACAGAACCTGATGCTTTTGAAGATAGGATGGAGCCGTCCCAGGGAAATAGTGGGTGAGATTGCGGATACTCAGCCCAATAACGGAGCTGAAAACCTTCTGTAATTCACTTGCGAACAAAAGAGGTAATCAGAGCCGCTGTTCTTGCAGTTGTGATAAAAACAAACAAATCAGGCAAATGATCCGGAACACAGGTGGGATCTCATTGTGGTAAAAATCCATTCGTGATAATTACAGTGCAAGAAATAATGAAGCTGGTGCCGTTTATAGTAAAACACAAATATGGTAAAATTAAGGATCGGGCCACCCATAAGTTCCCATCAACATTTAATTTATGTTAATTGCTAGTAGAAAAGACTCTTTACCCTTTTATGCTCCTGAAATAATCCGTCAGTTTGGTGTATAGTGTTACTTTATGACTTAAAACAACTCTGCCTTTGCTCTGACCCTCCAACTCAGACTTTTTCTGGCCTGGTTAGAGGGTACATTTGCTTTCAGAGAATTCTGGTTGGAAAGTCATTATGTGAACCCAAATAATGTGAGAAAAAGATCAGCAGTACCTCTCGAGTTGTGAGTCTTGGATAAAGCGGGTGATTAGAATTCCCGTGTAACAGGTCCAGAGAATTCCTGTTGGTGCAGCTTTTCCCCTTGTCTCCTGTTGTATTGCCTTTTAACTTAGGTTCGGTTTTGTTTTCTTATATTTTGAGCTTAAATGCCGTTTTAACCCTATATTTATAAGAATGGCAATAAACTCCCAGTGTTCCCAAGGTCTCATAGGTCCTTGTTGGTGATAGCACACTTTTATATGCAGTGTTTTGTCTGTTGCATGTGCACACACATTTTTTTCCCCGTTTTATTGGGACTCTGATTCAGCTTCTGGAAAAAAGTAAAAGACTGTTCACTGTGTAATGGTATAATGCATATGTCAGACCATGTAATGTTCATAAATCTTTTGCACATAAATCACTAAAGACTTAGGAAAATTTCTATAGGGAAAACAAAGAGGCCAATAGGTTAATATTTCTTAAGGAAGGAGCTGTTCTTTAAATATAAATTTAAGCAATGGGACAGGTATGTTTTTGCTTGTGAGCGAGCATCCTGTTTTGCTTCATTGGGTAGTCTCTATTAGCACAAGTGATGATTTAAACTTAGCTTTTACTTTGTCTTTCTTATAAAATTTAGTTTCACTTTTTCTTTTAATCTTTATGGTTCCAAACGACCATATTACCAGGTGTTCCCTCTTTTTCCTCCTGAGACAGTTTTAAAAACGGCTAATTCAGTTTTGCAGCGATGTTAATATGTGTGACATTGCTGCTTTTCGGAAGCGCTGATCTGTATTCGCCTGCTGCACTGTGGCGGGCTAGCGCAGGTAGGGCGCCCTTGGGACGGGCCTGCAGCCCTTGGGGCCCCTCAGAGCCTGTGCTGGGGCCTTGGGAGAGCAAGGATGCCCATGGCTTCTGGGCCCTTAGAGCAGCTGAGCGTTCCATCACGGTGTGTCCCCAGAGGGGGACCTAGGCGAGGAATTTCTTTCAGACGGGAGTCCTGGGACTTGTCCGTGCTTCTTCCCTGTGGATGACCTGTGTCCGGACCCTCCCCGGCCTCCCTCCTTGCTCTGCCGTGAGCGGTGCTGAGTCCCGGGCTGCGGCCTGGCGCATCTATTTTCCCCTGGTCCCGAATTTCTCTGTTGGTATAATTTTCCTAATCCTGACTTAATCCAGTTTTCCTCACTTTATTGTATGTGTTTAAGTGATTAAAATCTTTAACTAAATGCAGGTAGGAAGAAATGTAAACAGACAAATCGATTTTATTATGCCCAGCTCGGCCTGAGGAAGAAAGCCAGTGGTCAGGGACCCGAGCACAGCACCGAGTAGGCTGGGGTGATCCGGTCAGCAGGAAAAGGGAGAGAATTCTTGGCACCCTCAAGCCAAAAAGTGCCGAAGAATCAGGTTTCTCACCCCATCATACAGGGTGCTCCTTGACCCAGGTCCTTCGGCAGAGGCCGCGGCACTGGGCGTGCTGCTGTCACAACGGACGGACAGGCCCTGGTGGTGGCTGCGACCGTGTGTCCCCGCACTGTTCTGAGACCACATGGCAGCGGTCAGAGAGGGTTCCAGTTGCGACCCCAGTGACTCGGGCTCCCGCCGCCCCGGCAAGCGTGGTCGCACGTGCCTGTCACGCACGCCTGAGCGGAGGGAGGACGGCGGTGCCCGCGGAGGGGCTTCCTCCTCGGCGACTTGGTCCCCTCCTCTCGCCCCCCTCCTCCCCCCGGCCGCGCTTGCCCAGCCCCCCTTTCCCCGGACAAGCTCACGCCGGGGCTCTGTGGACGTGTCACACTGTGTCGGCGGGGATGCCGTCTCCCCTCATCCCCGTCTGGATCAGCTTTCCTCCTGCAGGAGCCCTGCTTCTTGCCTCTGGGTTTGAGCCGACCCTGGTCAGACCGCCAGGCTCCGTTGTTTCTTCTTTTTTTCTTTTTGGCTGCACTGCACGGCATGTGGAACTTCCCCGACCGGGGACCGAACCCCTGTCCCCTGCACTGGAAGCGCGCAGCCTTAACCACTGGACCTGCAGGAGAGTCCCGGGGTCCGTTGTTTCTAACTCGTAGGCCCATGGTTGGCTGCCCCTCTCGGCGCTGGACCCGCGAGTGCGCCCCGTGTGCCCTGGAGGCCCCGCGTGGCCCTGGGGCTGTGCCCCTCATTGGGCAGGAGCAGTGATGGTGGGAAACGCCAGCTTTGCAGAGAGGATTCCGGGCGCTGGTCCACCGAAGTGTCCCTCAAGTCTCAGGCACTGCAACAGACAGGAGCACAGCTCTGCCTCGCCGTCCGTTATCAGGAAAGGGCCAGGGGGTGACCCTGAGGGGCGCTGATGCGAGGCTGCCCTCCCTTCATCCTGGTTACAGGTGGCCTCGGGTGGTCGCACTCTAAGGCCGGGGTTTTGCTAATGAGGGAGATGCAGGGGTTCAGGTGACTCGTATGTTCCCTCCTCTTCCTCTGGAAAGGGGACTAGCGTTCAGGGTTGTCACTGCCCTGAAATATTAATAAGAGCAGGAGGAAAAAAGAAACACTTGAGTTGAGGAATGTCAGTCCTGTAACAGGAAACTGTCTTAACAATGACTGTGGGTGTAGCAGCCTTTGCCTTTTCCCCCTGTTTTTTCTTTTCTTTTTCTTGATTTTCAAATTAAGTTTGGCCCTGCCAAGAGATAAACTATACCTTTCTAAATAGGATTTAGAGTTACTTTCACAAGACACAAGCAAATCATACCTTTGTGTCGTACCTTCCCCCAGGCTTCCCCAGGTTATTAAAGTAGCGTGTGTTCATTGCATACTTTTGGAAAATACAGAAAAGTATAAAGAGAAAATAAAAATTGCCGGCAATTATATCAGCCCAGATATGACCACTCTGAACGTTTTGGTGTAAAAGTGGCCAAATTTTTTTTCTAGTTAAAGGAAATTAAGGGAAGTTACCAAGGAGCGATGTGCCCAGGGTGACAGGTAGAAAAAGGCTGATCACAAAACAGCACGTACAATATGAGCCCAGGTCGTCTTCTGCAGAAATGTCCGCGTTGACTCTCTCCCTGCTCTCCTTCCCACTCGGCTCTCCCGCCCCGCCCGGGACCGCAGGGCTCCTCTCCCCATCTGTTCCCTGCACAGAACCCTCCGAGCGGTCACTCTGGAAAGGAAGGATCCTGTCCTTTCCCTCCGGAAACCTTCCCACTCTGCTGGGGACGAGTTCTTGGCCTCAGGTCCCGCCCTTTTCCGCGGTCGGCACCCCGGCCCCGCCGGCTGCGTGGCCTCTTCTCAGGCTTCCCAACTCCAGCCCCCGCTGCCTGGGTGATGCCCTCTCCTCTTTGGAGGCTTGTCTTAGTGTCATGGATTCAGAAAAGCCTTTTCTGATCCCCGGTCTAAGTTGGAACCCCCTGTTTTCGTTCTTTCATTACAGTGCAAGTTCCCTCCGTGGCGTTTGTCACAATTCGTTTCTATGTGCGTAGTTGTGTATTTTGTTCAGTAATCATCTCTCCCTTCGGGTTTCAGGCCTGTGAAGCAGTGGCTTTGTTCTGATCACCATCCTCTAGGCCCTAAAACTGTGCAAACCCTCAGAAGTGAAGGGATAAAGATTTCATCATAAACATTTTTGTTTGTAACATCTGTGTTATATTCCATTGTTCAAACAGATGTTCTTTAATTTATTGTAAATAACTGATGTTAAAAGGTAAACCGAGGCACATTAAACATTTTAAGAGGTTATTTGAGCAAAAATCTATTTGAGTTGGACAGCACCAAGTCGGAAGTGTTAGGAGCTCCAGTGACCAGGCAGGGGAGAGGGAAGCAGGAGGTACGGGTGGGCTGCCGCGAGGCCTGGCCACCGCGAGGGGCGGAGTTTCGGGCTGCTGCCCGGGCTGACGCGGCATCAAACCACGCGGGGCTCGCGGCCTCCTCGTCTGAGCAGCTCAGCGCTGGCGATGAACAGCCTTCTGCGGGAATCATAACGGATTTCACTGATTTCCTGGGAATACATTTTAGAAATGGAATTACTAGGGCAAGTGGTAAGAGCCTTTTTATAGTTTTTACTTGAATCGCCACGTTTCTTGAGAAGTGTTTAAACTGCACTTACGCTTTCAACCCTTCCAGCAATGAACGAGATCTGTCTTGGACTCGTCCCTGACCGGAGCCTCTCCTTCAGTCCGCGTTTAATGAACACTTTCCCCGATGCCTGCTATTTTTTCCTCCCAGGTAGCTGTCACATCTCTTTGTCTTTTCCGTGCTAACACCCTGCCCTACCCTAGATTCTCCTGAGAAGTCCCCCGACCCGCATTCCTCCCGGCGGCCTTTTCCTGAAACGCGGCCGCAGCCACCGCCTTGGGAGCCGCTGCGCTTCCTCATCCGACCCCGTCCTTTCTCTCGTTGCCAGGCACGCCCGCCTGCCCCGGCCGTATCCCCGTCCTCAGACGCCGGCGGCCTCCAGGCCGAGTGACCCGCCCGCACGCACTGTCCGTCCTCCCGCTGCGGCCCCCGCCGCCAAGGCCCGCTGCCTCCGTGGTCCATCGTGTGGCCTCCTTGGGCAGTGGGTTCCCGCACGAGCTGCTGAATCCCCGTTCGATCACGACCCCCCAGGCAACCCTGGCGGCTTACAGGGGGTCTCAGGGATTCGCTGGCCCACCTGGCACGTTTCGCAGGTGAATTAGCTGAGAACCCACAACAGCAGAAGGAATCGGTGAAATTAAATATGGGTCAGTGGACATCACACAAGCAAAACACATAGAAAAGACTGAAGAGAAGTAAACAGAATCTCAGCGGCCTGTGGCACAATACCGAGGGGTCCGGGATGTGTGACATGCGTGAACTGGAATCCCTGAAGGAGGGAGGGACAGAAAAACATCTGAAGCAGTAATGGCTGAAAACTTCCCAAATTCGGTGAAAACTTTCAGGTACAGGCAGCTCTCAATAAAACGAGGCTTCGCTTCGTCGCGGCTCACGCACCGGGGGGTGGGGCTTAAGTGGAGGTACCACCGAGCCTTGAACGACTTGGGTTTGAACTTCACGGGGCCACTTGTCCAGAGATTTTCTTCAGCAAATGTGTCCCACGCACTCTGTGGTCGCTTGAATCCGCGGACGTGGACCCTCGAGTGCGGACGGCCGACTGTGCAGCTGCACGCGGGTTCTCGGCTGTGTGGGCAGTTGAAACCCCTCACCAAGCCCCATTGCTCCGGGTCACTTGTAGCAAGGGTCCTATATTTTTCCTGACACAATTAGAAATCAACATTTAAGTAGGTTGTGGTGAGTTAAAAATGCATGTTGCAGCCTTTAGAGCAATCACTAAAATACAGTTGGAGGAGACAGAGCTACAGAGTCAGTGAGGAATTAAAGCGGACGACTCGGGCTTCCCTGGTGGCGCAGTGGTTGCGCGTCCGCCTGCCGATGCAGGGGAGCCGGGTTCGCGCCCCGGTGTGGGAGGATCCCGCATGCCGCGGAGCGGCTGGGCCCGTGAGCCGTGGCCGCTGGGCCTGCGCGTCCGGAGCCTGTGCTCCGCGACGGGAGAGGCCGCAGCAGAGGAAGGCCCGCATACCACAAAAAAAATAAATAAATAAAGCGGACGACTCAAGCAGCATTTGATTCACGTGGAAGGAGCCGGGGCGGGAGGAGTGGAGGAGTGAAAGCCAGATGGGTCAGTAGGAATGCAGACCTCAGTGAAGCCACAGTGATCGTTACACTCGCTGCGTGAAGGGATTAAGCACTCCAATCGAAAGGCAGCGACTGGGCTTCCCTGGTGGCGCAGTGGCTGAGAGTCCGCCTGCCGAGGCAGGGGACGCGGGTTCGTGCCCCGGTCCGGGAGGAGCCCACGTGCCGCGGAGCGGCTGGGCCCGTGAGCCGTGGCCGCCGGGCCTGCGCGTCCGGAGCCTGTGCTCCGCGACGGGAGAGGCCGCAACAGAGGGAGGCCCGCGTACCGCAAAAACAAACAAACAAACCAAAAAAAGGCAGAGACTGTCACACTGAATAAAAAAGCAAGATCCACCTCTACCCTGTCTACGAGGCACACCTGGCACACCTGTTTGTTACAAGGACAAGGACACAAAGAGACTGAAAGCCAAAGTCTGGGGGAAACGTCCGCCCTGCAAACCGTAAACATAAAGTAGATGCGGTGGCGACGTTGAAATCAGACAGTACCCTTCCAGGTGAGTGTTGCTTGAGACAGAGGGACACAATAATCAAAGGGCCGGTACGTCAGGATGATGTACCAGGGAGAACACACCTGAAGACAAAGCTTCAGGCTCTGTGGGGTGAGGTGCGCCACGCGGGAGCTGAAAGGAGCAGGAGACAAGTCCACGGTCGCACGCGGAGGTCTTCGCCTGGCCCGCCCGTGGTCGATGGAGCGGCAGACGAGGATCGGTGGGATGCAGGACACGCAGCTCCGCGTCCGTCCAGCCTGGAGCATCGTGCGGGGGTCCTTCCTCCGTGCTGAGGGTGGGAGGCCCCCCGCTCCGTGGTCAGCCGGCCACTCACATGTAGTGACGCTAGATGCTGACGGGGACAGGCAAGGCCCGAATTGGGTAGGTCAGCAGTTTTGATCCCGAGCCAATAAAAACCAGACAGGGGCTCAGGGTGCTGTGCCTCCCGTCACGGACAGAGCTGAACACCCGAATGACCCTGCGTCTGGGGGGGTGCTGAAAGGCACTTGCTGAACAAGAAGGTGCCACCAGCTTGGGCGCCTTCCCTCTCAAGAGGCCTTGCGTGCTGTTCCCGCAGGTGCGCCCGTGCTGGCCCCGGGACACCAACAGAAACTTCTCCGGCAGTGTACTTGAATTCTAGGTCATTAACGGTGCAGAACTCACTGGGAGTAGTAAGTAGTAGCTTAGACGGAAAGGAATACTGACGTAGTTGATAAAAACCTGTTAAATACATAAAAATCCATGAATCAAAAAGCAAAACAGAATGAGACGGCCAGTCAGTGGGCAGCCGCGGCCTGCCGGGTTCTGCAGTGGGCGCTCGGTGGGCCCGGCGGAGGCTCCCAGGCCCTTACTGCCCGTGGGGGGCGCCTGTGCTGACCCTGGCAGCTCGTCTGAGTTCCAGTCTGCGCTGAGCCTGATACACGCCTGATTTGGAGGACTTCGTGCAAAAAAGAGAATGTAAGATATCTCTGTACCTTTAATATTGATTGCACTTGAAAGAGATATATGGGGGGGTAAATAACGTATTAACGCTAATTCCACTTTTACCTTTTTCTTCTTAAATGTGGCTACAAGAAAATGAAAGTCCCTCTGTGGCCCGCATTCGCTTTCTGTCAGGCAGCGGTCACTTGTGCCAGTGAAGGCGGTCGAACCCTCGCTCACTCCCTGCCCAGACCTCGTGCACTAGAAATGTCAACCAGCCTGGAAAGGGCAGCTCATAATTTCATGACTACTATAGGTGTATTGTTTTCAAAATCGTAATTTATGTTCGTTATAGAACGTTCTAGACATTGTAGATGAAAATGAAAGCAGCTGAAAATCTTACCTCTGAAAGACAGCCACTGATAAGATTACGTTTTTAACATCAATATTTTGATAGATAAGCACCTTCAGTCTTGTGTGTGTGTATATTTATTTATTTAGTCCGCGTTGGGTCTTTGTTGCTGCACGCGGGCTTTCTCTAGTTGCGGCGAGCGGGGGCTACGCTTCATCGCGATGCGCGGGCTTCTCATTGCGGTGACTTCTCTTGTTGTGGAGCATGGGCTCTAGGCGCGCGGGCTTCAGTAGTTGTGGCACACATGCTCAGTAGTTGTGGCTCGCTGGCTCTAGAGCGCAGTAGTTGTGGCGCACGGGCTTAGTTGCTCCGCGGCATGTGGGATCTTCCCGGACCAGGGCTCGAACCTGCACCCCTGCATTGGCAAGTGGATTCTTAACCACTGTGCCACCAGGATAGTCCTATATTTACAAGAAAACAACTTTTTGATTTTTAGTAAAGGCTTTGGGTTTATCATTCCATGAATTGCTGCTTCTTTCCATACACTGGTTCTTTTTCTTCTTGTGTTTTAAGTCCGTTCATGTTTTTTCACAGTGGAATATTGAACTTTTCTCTGTGCAGGTCTGTAACTCGCTGTGGCATCCCCACAGGATGCCAAGATACTTGCTTTATTTTTTCCAAAGTCCCCCGATTCTTTTTCTCTGTGCCAGTAGCACAGAATGTGTCGTTAGCTGGACCTCGCTCCCATCCTTTTGGAACCCTCAGATCTTGTTTCACTGTCGGTCCTCCATTTCATGACTCAGGGGCCCAGCGTTCTTGTTGAGGGAGGCAGGCTCCCCGCCCGCAGGCGCTGTCGGGTGAGCAGCTGATCCTGAGTGAACCCGGTCCCCACCGCGGGCACCGCGCGAGGCCAGGCTGTGCGAAGCAGGGCTCGCAGACTGGACCCTAATGCTTTATTTCTTGTGCAGTTGTGTTTTATTCTGCCCCACACGGTGTCTTACCCATTTTTTAAAACGTCTGTTGCCGGTTTTTAAAAATCAGGAGCTTTCACATTATACTTTGGGTTTTTCGCTTCCCTTGAAAAGTAGAAGCCAGTTCTTGTCCCTCATGTGGACGCCAGTCCCGGGGCTTTGGGGTGGCCCCGGAGCCCTGTGCTCCAGCCCTGGTTCAGTGCTGATGCAGGAAAAAGTTGTCTGGGGCACCTGCATCCTGGGGACAGCATGGGGTGGGGAGGAGTCCAGCCCCAGGACACCGCCCCGAGTGAGCATCCACTCCCTCCTCTGAGCTGGTGCGGCACAGACCCCCGGTGCTCCTCCTCCTCCAAAGAGAAGGTCAGATGGACACACACGGTGGGGTGGTCCTCAGCCACGGAAATGAGGGAATCCTGCCTTTTGTGACAACAGCCGTGGACCTGCTCGGTGAGATGAGCCTGATGGAGAAAGACAGATACTGGGAGAGCTCACGTGTGGAACCTCAGACCAAACAAGAAACAAGCTCATAGATGCAGAGAGAACAGATCGGTGTTACCAGAGGCAGGTGGGGCGGGGGGAGAAATGGGTGAAGGGGTCAAACGGTAAAAAGAAAAGGTAAATAGTAGCAGTAGTAGTAGAATCAATTGTTGCCAATGTTACTGTTATTATTATGACACAACACACCCAAAGGATTATCACTCCTGCACTGGGACAAGTTGGCTCTAGAAGAAAAAGGGGGAAAAAGGTTTAAAATTTTCTTTATTCGAATTATAATGAACTTTTAGGGACTGCACCAGAGATGTTAAGAAAAAAAAGCAGGGGGGGGCTTCCCTGGCGGTCCAGCGGTTAAGACTCCGTGCTTCCAGTGCAGGAGACGCAGGTTCTATCCCTGGTGGGGGAACTAAGATCCCACATGCTGTGCGACGCGGCCAAAAAAGAAAAAAAAAAAAGAGGAAAAACAACAAAAAAAAGGAATTTAAAAAAATGCCTAAAGTACATGAAAAGTTCTCAACATCACTCATCATTAGAGAACTGCAAATCAGAACTACAATGAGGTATCACCTCACACCAGTCAGAATGGCCATCAGCAGCAAGTCTACAAACAATAAATGCTGGAGAGAGGGTGTGGAGAAGAGGGAACCCTCCTCACTGTTGGTGGGAATGTAAACTGATACAGCCACTATGGAGAACAGTATGGAGGTTCCTCAGAAAACTAAAAATAGAGTTACCATATGATCCAGCAGTCCCACTCCTGGATATAAATCCAGACAAAACTATAATTGAAAAAGATATACGTACCCCTATGTTCAATGCAGCACTGTTTACAATAGGCAAGACATGGAAGCAACCTAAGTGTCCATCGACAGATGAATGGATAAAGAAGATGTGGTACATATATACAATGGAATATTACTCAGCCATAAAAAAGAATGACATAATGCCCTTTGCAGCAACATGGATGTAACTAGATATTACCATATTAAATGAAGTTAAGTCAGAAAGAGAAAGACATATCATATCGCTTATATGTGGAATCTAATTTTTAAAAAAGATACAAATGAACTTATTTACAGAACAGAAACAGTCTTACAGATATCGAAGAAAATCTTACGGTTACCAAAGGGGAAACATGGGGGGAGGGATAAAATAGGAGGTTGGGATTGACATACACACAGTGCTATATATACAATAGACAGTCAACAAGGACCCACCGTATAGCACAGGGAACTCTACTCAGTATTCTGTGATAACCTATATGAGAAAAGAATCTGTAAGGAATGGATATATGTATATGTATAGCTGAATCACTTTGCTGTACACCTGACACTAACACAACATGGTAAATCAACTCTACTCCAATAAAATTTAAAAAAAAACAAAAGATTGCCTACATGGGGAATACCAGACATCAGCCATTGGCAAAGCATCCAGCTGAAGAGCAAAAAGGGGAATTTTTATTACTTTAAAAAATATGCATATGATGAAGATAGTAGATGTGTCCCAGAAAAAGTCATTGTTTCTTTGAAAGCAGAGCCTCGACGCTTTTTTCTCCCGCCACAGAGTATCTGGAAAATCCCTTTGTGAGCAAAGTGAGGCTCTTCTGTTCTCAATCAGGGCGAGTAACTGTCTAGCAGCTCCAGTTTCTCAAAAGCACGTGCGTGAAGGCTGTGGAAACACTCTCCCATCTGGGGGGACTTGTGTTTGTGTCTGTGACGCCCCCGGTCTCTCCCCTGCTTGCCGGTCAGCCCGTAGAAGCCGTCCTCTGACTCGGTCTGCTTCAAGCCTGGCTGCGGTGAGGGGGGGGGGTCGCGGAGCTCCAGGCCGGGTCCCCACTCCTCCGTGGCGTCTGTCCTCTTCCTCCTCACGTGGACGGACCCTCTACCTTCACCTCGGTCACCGCAGTGTCACTAGGTGAGGTCAGCTCTTCCGATTCGAGGACGAAAGTACAGGGGGCCCGGTGGAGGTTTCCACTCGCGGTCGTGGGGCTGAGCGGGCGGCCGGTCCACAGCCGGTGCTGCTCTGTGTCCGGGGCCCGGGGCCCTGGGAGCACCCCTCCCGGGCCGCCTTCCCGGGGGCGGGAGGGAAGCGAGGAGCCGCGCCGGGTTGGAGGCCGAGCTGGAGCAGGGCCTGTTCTCTCTGGAACCCTGGGTGCGCGCAGCAGCCGCGCCTTTCCGCGCTCTCCGTCCCGGAAACCGCTCACTTTCAGGGGCGGGCGGAATGGGACGCACCGCGCCGCGCGCCCGCCTCCCAGACGGCGAATCAGGAAACGCCTTTTCCTTCTGGAAGGATCGCGGGCACCTGCCCCCGGGCTGTGGCCCAAGGAGGATGAAGGGAAAGTAGAGCAAGCCCCGGACCCCTGTGGCCGCCTCTCAGGACCACGTGGCACCGGGGACACGCCTCGGGGCCGGTCTGGGCCCCAGGGGCGCCGTGTGGAGGGGAAGCCCGAGGCCTCCGGGTGGCGGGGGCCGGTCCTTGCTGACCTCGTGCAGCTGGGCCCGGGCGCCTCGTCTGTGCGCAGGTGTTTGTGGCCGGGAGGCCGTGTCTGGACGGCCTGCGGTGAGTCCGGGCGCGGGCCTGGGGACGGAAACGCTTCTCCGGCCGCCCGCGGGGCCCCTTCCCCTGACACCCCCCCTCTCAGGACCCTCCCCACGGCTCCAGGACCGGGAGGCGCCCGCAGTCCCGCCCCCGACGCCACGGGGAGCCGGACGCGCCGGGACCACAAGGTCCTCGCGGCTCATGGAGACGCCTGCCAGGCTTGCCCGTGTCACAGCGGAGTCGGTGTTGTGCTCCGGGCACGTTCTTTTATTTTTTGTTATTATTTTATTTTAGTAGAATTGCTTAACTCATCCCCTGCATTGGCAGGTGGATTCTTAACCACTGGGCCACCAGGGAAGTCCCGCAACGTATGTTTTAGATTCTCACCCACGGCCCACGCTGGGAACATTGACAACAATATTGTATTTTAACTGATTATTTTCTTTCTTTCTTTCTTTTTAATTGGGGTATAGTTGCTTTACAATGTTGTGTTAGTTTTTGCTGTACAGTGAAGTGAATCGGCTATATGTGTGTGTGTGTATATATATATATATATATATATCCCCTCCCTCTTGGACCTCCCTTCCCCCCATCCCACCCCTCTAGGTGGTCACAGAGCACCGAGCTGAGCTCCCTGTGCTATACCGCAGGTTCCCCCTAGCTACCTGTTTTACACGTGGTAGTGTATACATGTCCATCCCAATCTCCCAATTCCTCCCACCCTCCCCTTCCCCTGCTGTGTCCACAAGTCCGTTCTCTACGTCTGTGTCTCTCTTCCTGCCCTGCAAATAGGTTCATCTGTACCACTTTTCTAAGATTCCACATACATGCATCAATATACGGTATTTGTTTTTCTCTATCTGACCTACTTCGCTCTGTATGACAGACTCTAGGTCCATCCACATCTCTACAAATGACCCAGTTTCGTTCCTTTTTATGGCTGAGTAATATTTCATTGTATATATGTACCACATCTTCTTTTTTTTTTTTTTTTTTGTGGTATGCGGGCCTCCCTCTGCTGTGGCCTCTCCCGTTGCGGAGCACAGGCTCCGGAAACCACATCTTCTTTATCCATTCATTTGTCAACTGACACTTAGGTTGCTTCCATGTCCTGGCTATTGTAACTAGAGCTGCAATGAACATTGTGGTACATGTCTCTTTTTGAATTATGGTTTTCTCAGGGTATACACCCAGTAGTGGGATTGCTGGGTCGTATGGTAGTTCTATTTTTAGTTTTTTAAGTAACCTCCGTATTGTTCTCCATAGTGGCTGTATCAATTTACATTCCCACCAACAGTGCAGGAGGGTTCCCTTTTCTCGCCGCTCCGCGGCACGTGGGATCCTCCCGGACCGGGGCACGAACCCGCGTCCCCTGCATCGGCAGGCGGATTCTCAACCACTGCGCCACCAGGGAAGCCCCTGTTTGTAGGTTTGTGATGCTCGCCACTCTTGACCGGTGTGAGGTGACACCTGACGTTGTGGGCTTATGTCTGGAAGGGGAGCACCTGTCTCAACCCCTTCAGCACAGCCGGCATCACTTACAAGAAAACCCACGTTTCCTGTTCTCCAGGAAAGTGTGCCAATGAAAAAACAAACAAGCTTAGTTTTCTGAGAGATGTAAAATATTTAATTAAAAACGCAAGCAAAAAGACAACATGGTCTCATTTTTCTAAATGTCCGGTTCCTCTGTCGGCCGTGGTCGCTACTGTGCGGACTGCCGCTCTGCGTACCAGGCAAGAAGAGGAGGAGGCAGGTGGGCTGCTGGACCTGCTCTCCGGGGGGAACGAGACGCAGCGCTAACTTAATTGTCATAAAACAGACTCCATCTTAGTGCAGTTCAGGTCGCTCCGCTGGAAAAAGAATGTTATTTGTGAATTTCTGAGGAAGGAGTTTTCATTTGATTGAATCTGTAAAGTTAAGCTACTCAGCAAACTTTTTTTTCTTTTTTTTGAGTGTCTCACTCCTCCTTCCTTGGCCCCGGGACGTTTGGCCTGTCGCTCAGATGAGACTTTCAGCCTGAGAGCAGCCGGCAGAGCTCGTGTCGCTGCTGGGCTGGCAGTCACGCCTCTCACCCAGGGATGGAGGGTGCGATGCCGTGGGGGTCTCAGCATCTCCATGCTGCCTGAGAGTTGCCAGAAAGCCGTCCTGGTGGGTGACTTTCAGGAAAGGATCCAGCATACGCTTTTCCTCCAGAAACAGCCATTCACAGGAGTCCTGGCCCAGGGATCGCGGCACTCATACTGCAGCGCTGGAGCCCCACGTGGGGTGAGGTGGGCGGGCGGCCGTTTACCTGCCGGCCTCCCTCCTCTGGCTCTGGCCTCCCTCCTCTGGCTGCTGCCTCAGCGTCGGGCGTGTTTCAGGCAGAGAGTTTGTCTCCACCAGGTTTGGTGACGGCAGCTGCGTTACAGACCGCACCGCCTGTTCTAGTTTTCTAGAATTATTTTATCTGTTTTTTTCCCCTAAATATTTAGCATTTTAATCCCACTTCCTTGTTTAATTTTAAAATGATCTATTCACATTTAATGGAAGGACAAGAACAAGGACATTCCAGAGAGTAAATAAAAAGAACATTCCAGGGCTTCCCTGGTGGCGCAGTGGTTGAGAGCCCGCCTGCCGATGCAGGGGACGCGGGTTCGTGCCCCGGTCCGGGAGGATCCCACACGCCGCGGAGCGGCTGGGCCCGTGAGCCGTGGCGGCTGAGCCTGCGCGTCCGGAGCCTGTGCTCTGCAACGGGAGAGGCCACGGCAGGGAGAGGCCCGCGTACCGCAAAAAAAAAAAAAAAGAACATTCCAACACAACACGAAAGGGCACCTGTAAGACAGGGTTCTGTTCAGGCCTTTAACAAGGTCAGGGCTGTGTGTCACTTAGAGCCTTTCATTACCTTTCCTGCTTGTTTTAGAGCTTGTCTACAGAAAAATCAGACTCTTTGCCTGGATTTGGAATCACAGCAAACACTGACTTTTGCTTCTATAAGGTATAATAATAAGTATTCCCTGGAGCCCATTGCTCAGTCTAAGAAATGAGAATATTCTGCAGCATCAAGTCAGGGCGACTGCTCCCGTCCAGTTGGGACTGACATGGTGAGTCCACAGCTCTGGTGAGAGTTACAGGAGACCCCAGAGCAGCTCTGCTTCACCTGCCACCACAGCTGGAGGTTTAACTGGCCCAGGCAGCGTGAGGGACGTGGGCAGTGAGACCCACGGGTGTGGGCCTCTTCCTGCCAGAGGGGGCACCTCCCTGTCACCCCCGCGTCCCCGCAGCCGAGACCATGAAGCCGCTGACTCGAGCACTGCCAGTTGATCTGTAACAGCTACAAGCGCATTTTTTTAAAAAAATTTATTTATTTGTTTATTTTTGGCTGCGTTGGGTCTTCGTTGCTGCGCGCGGGCTTTCTC
>NC_041226.1:1264101-1279405 GCF_002837175.3 Physeter macrocephalus | reverse complement strand
GGCTCTAGAGCACAGGCTCAGTAGTTGTGGCGCACGGGCTTAGTTGCTCCGCGGCATGTGGGATCTTCCCGGACCAGGCCTCGAACCCGTGTTCCCTGCATTGGCAGGCGGATTCTTAACCACTGCGCCACCAGGGAAGCCCCGCTACAAGTGCTTTGAGCGCCTCTCCTTCCTACCTGGTCCTTGCTATCCCTGTGGCTTTGGGTAAGTTGCTAATCCGTCTTACTCTCTCGGTTTTTGCATCTCTGACACATGGCTGGCGGCACTCATTTCTCGGGGTGATTGTGGTGGACAGGACGGGGCTTAGATGCAGGGCCCTCTGTCCACACATTCACTCCACAGGCCTTCCTGCTGCTCACGTCTTTACAAATCTGCCGACAGCCTGTACGTGCGACTCTCCGACGGGTGCTAATGGCATTTTCTAAGAGCATCGTTTTAAAGTGGGACCACTGCTAGGGAGAGAGTTTGGCTGGAGGATTTCCTAGTGGAGCTCCGGCAGGTATTGATGAAGCTTGTTGCCTTTGGAACTCTTAACTCTGTAGCGGCCCAGATGTTTGAAATTCCTGGTCCAGGGCAGAGCCTCCCATTGCAGGGACCTGTCCCGAGGTGGGTCAAAATAGCTGTTTTCTCAGAGAAGACAATCGTGGGCCTCCGAGCACGTGTGTGGTTATTGTCTGGAGTTGAGTCTGCTGCCTGTGGGCACGTGAGCAGCTGGAGGAAACAGCCTCCCTGTAACGAGCAGCACCCCTGCAGTGGTGTCACGCGTGTCCGTGGAGGGTGGAGAGGACACGGGTTCTGACCCGCAGCTGGAGTTGACACACACGCACCGTCTCTAGAAGCCCGTCTCGATAGAGCCGAGAGAAGGAAACAGATATTTTTAAACAGCAGCCAAAGAAGAGGTGAGAGGAAGTAAGGGGGGGTCGTGGGTCCCAACACCAGAGAACCTGGTGGTTACTTGGCTGCGTTTCTGGAAGATCATCAGGCCCCCATCGCTCTGAGGTGCCACCGTGAACATGTTGGTGTCTGCTGTGATTTTTTAAAAATGTACAAAATGAGGTCATATCGTATGTGCTGTTGGGTTTGTTTGCTCTGACTCGTGTTGGAGGCTGTTCATACCTGGGAGTGATGGCCACAGCGCTGGTGGCAGGGGCTGCGCTGTAGGGTGACTGGCTGGAGGCCGGGCTCACTGCTGCCCACGTCCGGGCTTGGCTTCTCGGGGGAGGGGAGACCCTCAGCTCTGTGAGGTGTGGCGGTGCCGAAGGGCCGTGTCCTGGCTCCCTTGACCCTCTGCCTCACTCCTGTGCTGCCCGTCTGCCCCTCGCTGTGCTGCAGTCTCTGGTCAGAGCTTCGGGGCCAGGGTCCCCAGGGGAGGGCCGGGCCGGGTGGGACCCTGGGTCCTCATCCTCTCCTGCCCGGTGGGCTCACAGCTTGCGCCTGGGCGTTTCACCCCCTCCCTCTGGCTTCTCCATTGCAAAACGTCCCGAGGTCCCTTCTCCACTGTGACTGTCGCGTCAGAGCACGGATGGAAAATGATGAGAGTGATTTGGCGGCTGACGCACCAGGTATGAGCCGAAGCCCCGTGTATGTTTTTGTGACTCACTTTTTGTGCTTGGCTTGTTTTACTTTACCGTATATCGTAAGCATTGCCCCGTGTCATTTTATTCTCTGACACACTGTCTAAAAAAACAAAGTGTCATATTCCAGTGAATTGATGATAGACCTTGGTCTATTCTGGGGCACCCAGGTTGTTTGAACGTTGTCACCCGCAAGCGACAGCCAGTGGGTAGGACCCTCATTAACTCTTTCACTGCTGGACGGGACCCGCTGGGCCACAGGAGGAGCTGTTTGAGGCAGGAGCAGGTGCAGAGGGGGTGGTGACTCGGCGCCTCTAGAGCCTCCAGGGTGGAGACCATGCAGGGACAGCGCTCTTCCTGTCCCCTGTGCGCTCACGCGATGGGGCCGCCAGGGCAGGAGGGCTGGGCTTTTGCACGTCTGTTCCTTTGTTCGTTCACCGCTTTCCGAGCGCCCAAGCAGTTCCTGTCTGCCAAGCCGTGGACACAGACGTGAGCAGGAGGCAGCTTCCGGCCCCGAGAACTTCAGGACAAGCAGGCGGGATTGTGGAGGAGGAACACAGGCCGTGCGTGGGGCAGGCAGCACTGGCGCTGGTTTTCCTGTCAAATATGCTTGTGATGACTGATGATGATGTAATATTTCAAACGTTTATAGAAGTAGAGAGAATGATGTAACATTTCCCACCTTGTTCCAGAGACCTTTGGGAGAAACGCTGTGCCACATGGAGCAGCTTCTCTGTGCCTCCGTCCTGGGCTCCTCATTCTCATTCGTGTTCGGTGCTGTTGCTTCAGATGCGTTCTGTAACCAATCTGTGGTATTGTTTTACACGTTTTTTAAAACGCCTCTATAATATGATTTTGCAGCTTCCTTTTTCCGTCTGCATCATGTTTCTGAGGTTTATCGACGTTGATGGACGAGGTTTCCGTTCATTGTCATTGCTGTCGTTTCACCGCCACTTACGTCTCCATTATCCCACTAATGGATGTTTAGATCGTTTCCAGTTTTCCATTCTCGACAGAAGTGCAGCAGGTGTTCTCCTGTGTGTCTTCTTGTGAACGTGTGGGGACTTTCTCCGGAAGTGGGGTTTGTGGGTCACAGGATGTGAGCATCCCTGACTTTACCAGATGCTGTCACAGTGTGGTTTACAGGTCAGCATCTCGTCCTCAGCCTCTGCGGGACGGTCTTCCCTGTCCTAGCCAACACTTGGTGGTGTCGGGGTTTTTTTGTTTGTTTGTTTTGTTTTTTTTGCGGTACGCGGGCCTCTCACTGTCGTGGCCTCTCCCGCTGCGGAGCACAGGCTCCGGACGCGCAGGCTCAGCGGCCGTGGCTCACGGGCCCAGCCGCTCCGCGGCACGTGGGGTCTTCGCGGACCGGGGCACGAACCCGCGTCCCCTGCATCGGCAGGCCGACTGTCAACCACTGCGCCACCAGGGAAGCCCAATGTCAGGTATTTTAAATACTTGTCAATTTAATGAGTGTGAGATGGCCCCTTGTTTTAAAAAATGCAGCCTCTGATTACTGATGATGTTGGACTTCTTTTGACTATTCGGCTTGAGGTGACTTTACCACTGACTGTATGAACTTGGGAAACGATTACTCATTCTGAGCCTCAGTCTCCTGATTTTTTAAAAAATATTTTATTTATTTATTTGGCTTCACCGGGTCTTAGTTGTGGCACGAGGGATCTTCTTTGCCGCGTGCGGGATCTTTAGTTGTGGTATGCGGGATCTAGTTCCCCGACTAGTGATTGAACCCGGACCCCCTGCACTGGGAACTCGGAGTCTTAGCCACTGGGCCAGCAGGGAAGTCCCAGTCTCCTGATTCTGCAAAAATACAAGCACCTACATTTTAGGGCGATTCCAAGACTCGGAGACCTCGTGCACAGCTCCTGCCCTCTCTGTCTCAGTCCCGAGTCCTTCCACCAACAGGGCGCACGAGGCTGCGCCTCCGTTGAAGAGCCCCTCCCAAAGGCTGGTCTGCAGCACGAGAGGAGCTGAGGTCCCCCTGGGCTGCGAGGGCCCTCCCGGGAACCCAGCAGGAGTCCGTGGGGACGTGGACAGTCGGTGCGTCTGCACGGTCACGCCGGCCCCTTAACCTCCCCCATCCCCCTTAGACTGTGCTCTCCACAGCGCAGCCAGGGGACCCTTTTAAAACAGAAGTCGGATCTTGTGCTCCAAATGCTAGGTGGCTTCCTGCCTCGATCAGGGTAGCAGCCAGCGTCCTTGTCCCGGCCTACTCGATGGGCTTTCACACTGGGGGTCAACATCCATGTAAACCCTGAAATCAGTTTAAAGGATTTCAAGCATGTTTTCAAGAAAATATTTATTTATTTATTTGGTTGCCCCGGGTCTTAGTTGCTGCACGCGCGTGGGATCTAGTTCCCCGACCAGGGATCGAAGCCAGGCCCCCTGCATTGGGAGCGTGGAGTCTTACCCACTGGACCACCAGGGAAGTCCCGGTTTAAAGGATTTCAGAACCACGGGGTGGAGTCGGCCAGAAGGGTGCCTGCATAGTAGCTATGTGCCTGTGTGCCGAGCTCCCCAATATGTGTCCATTTCAAGGTTACACTGAAACTTTTTCTTTCCTTTTTTTTCTTTTTAATAGATTGTTTTTTGTTTGGGGTTCTTTTTTTGTTTGGTTGGTTTTGTTTTTGTCCGCATGAGGCTTGCGCGATCTGAGTTCTCCAACCAGGGATTGAACCCGGGCTACGGCAGTGAAAGCCTGGAATCCTAACCACTAGACCACCAGGGAACTCCCTAACTTTTTCTGAAAATTACATAAAAACTAGCTTGGAAATTTGTCTTCAGTACCATATTTCATAATTAAACATTTTTGTAAATTTCACTGTATCTTTCAAGGGTGTAGAAGTAGCAGAAGACTATCTTCTTTCTTAAATGAGCCCATAGCTTTCTAGATCGCCCCATTTACTTGATAACATTTTAAAAAACAACCACAGAGAAGAGAGCTCCCTGAAATCTGCATCTAGACGTCCCTTCCCTTTGCTGCCTGTGGGCTGACACTCCCCAGGAAAGTGGGACGGAGGCCGTTGCAGAGGGCTACAGGGCACGCAGGAAAAGAGCAGCTACTAATTTAAAGCGCAGAAAGGAGCTCGAAGGTCTGTGACTAAGGATGCTTGGTGGGGAGGCCCATGTGCTGTCTGTGGGTGAGACGTCTGAATGGCAGAAGTTGACGGTGGCCCTTGTCTGCACGGGAAGAGTCTCCCCACACACTCAGGCCACTGAATTTCCGGAGCCAAGGCTGGCTCGTAGCCGATGAAGAACTCTGTTCTTCCAGAATCACGCTGAGCCCCTGGCGCTTGAGCTCTGCTGGCCGGTCCGTCTCCCGGCGTACTGACGCCCCGTCGCGGCGCAGGTCTGGCCTTCGTGGCTCCGTCCTGTGTCCGCAGGCACCATGCGGCAGGCAGCCCCCGTCCCCGTCCCCTGGGCCCAGGGCCCCGCTGCTCACGCACTGCACTGCCACCTCCTGCTTCGTCGTCCGGCATCGTGCGCTGAAACAGAAACCGAATCCTTTCCTTCGTGAAAACCTTGTACCCCTGACGACAGAGTTCCCAACAAGAGTGCGAGCCAGAGCTCCCCGTTAAGCCCCTCCTTGATTCCCCTCCTGGCCCCGGAGGACAGTGGCCGGAGGCCCTTGGTCCTGCCTTCTCGCCGGTGTCTTCTCTCTACCCTGTAGGGTCCACGGTGTGGTTCAGAACCAAGTGTGCAGAGCTTGGAGCTGGACAAGCCCTTCCTTCTGGACCCTTGTCCTGACCTCCGATCCTGCCCTGAAGGGAGCCGGGGCCCTGCCCAGCGGGGGAGCGGGAAGGCTGGCCCTGGGCCCCTTCACACCGCGTGCCCCAGTTCAGACCATCCAGTGAGGCTGTGTTGTCCCCAGGCTTTCTCTGCCTGAGACCTTCTCTTCTGAACTCTGCCCACCCCCAGCTCCACCCTCCGTCTGGCATGCTCAGCTCAGGCTTTGAACGCGCCTGTCTCTCTAACTTAGCGTCAGGTTCTTTGTGTTGGGACACCACGGACCTCTACCCACTCGTGTCGCCAGGCCCTCTGGCTGGTGGTGACCAACTCCCCCCCTGGAACCTGTCTTCTGAGGGGCCCGCACCGTCCACCCCTGTGCTCTCTGCCACGGGGTCCTTGCTCCTCCCAGAACTCAGAATGCCAGGGCTCGTCTCTCCCTGGCAGGGACGGTCTGGCTCCTTCCTTGTTTCCTGGGGCAGAAGAGACTGTCCTAGAGATTTTGTTAAAAGGAGGCACGTGGTTTTGTGTGTGTGCCTATTTATTGGGTGACTTGGGCAAGCCAGGTTTTAGAGGACCTGTCGGCCTCCCTAAAAGCGGGCATGTGCTGGTGAGGGTGCGGTCAGGGGTTTCCTGGCAGAGCACCGGGGGGCGGGGGGTGGGCCATGCTGGGGAGGCCCGGCAGAGCCTGTTCCCTGAGCCCAGCGGCGGGCCCCCTGTGTCCACGGGCAGGTTCATGCCGCTGACCATCCTTAGGAGGCCCTGACCCTGGGCAGCACATGTGCTGTTAAAACTGGTTCCCTACCCTTTCCTGGAACACGGCAAAGTGTTTTTGTATGTTATATTCTCTTTCTCTATGGCTTTTCATTATTGACAAAAATGGGACTGTTTTTTTCAAAAAGAGGTTGGACCTAAGTTATCATAATAGGCATATCCAGGAGTGTAGTGCTCCTTTAAGAACAAATCCCACGAAGATATAAGAATGGTTTTGTAGTTAAATATTAACCCAAGTAAAATACTTATTTAAGGGCCCGTGAAGTTGCAAGAGCATGTAGAAAGCAGTACTTCCTGCTGACTGTGTAGCCAAATTATGATAAATAGAAGCAAAGTAGGTATTTTATTATTGGGCTCATAATAGGACAACTGGAATAACCTGCTGGATAGACTGAAATAAAGACATGTTATTTAGGTTCTCAAACTTCACTAACCACACCAGTAATCGATATTATGATAACATTCTCATTTCCTCTGTGTGTGTGTGTGTGTGTGTGTGTGTGTGTATAAACTCATAGGGGATTTTGGTAGTTTCCCTGGAATGGGTCCCACCTCCGCTCACCCATCTCAATAGTGCCAACAGTAAAATCCTTAATGTTTTAGCAAACATCCCTCGAAATCATGGAACTTTACAGCTGAAGGGAGCTTTGGGATGACCTTGTGAAGTCTTGCCCTCTCATTGGACTCAGCTGTGATCTGGAGGATTTTTGTCATCTGCCTATAATTATGTAGCTGGATGACACTGGCAGCTTTATTATAATGGAACTGGACGTACACATAAGTATTCTCATCATCTTACGCTCTTTAACAAGAAGGAATCGTTGCATATTTCAACACAAAACTGTCAAACTTGTTTTCCTCGTGTTCTAATCAAGCCCTTGTTTGTAGACGACGCTCAGACACATTTTGCACGTCACTGTTTCTTCATGCTGTTTACACTGTTGAAAGCCGCACATTTTGTTCACTGCTGTGTACTCTGTAGAGAAGAATATTAGATGCTTACTGCTTGTCCAGTAAGAGAATTTGGCCATAGCAAGTATTTTTGGGCTGCATTAAGTGTATCCCAGGGAATACATTAATTATAATTAACATAATCATTCTCTCATTGGATTATTTAAGCCCTTTCTACTCCTGCCCCACACCCTTCGGTTTGAGGGGCTGATTTATTGTATTCTATCAAATTCGGACAGACATCTTTATGCAAGTTGATTTTTAAAATAGGATTCTTTTAAATTGGCCTGAGAATTTTAGGAAGTAAAATTATTAAATCAGGGCGCACGTTTAATAACTTTTGGTACTTGTTAACAAATCGTCACCTCAAAGGACCAAAAATATATGACTGTGAACAGTTTCACCAGCCCATTTGCCTTTATAACTATTTTGTTTTGGTGTTAACAATCCAATATAAAACGCTATTTTATTAAAAGTGTTTCTTTGATCCTTGGTAAGGCTGAGCATTTTCCATGCCTGTTTAATTTTAGCCCACATTTCTTCTTCATTCCCTGCCTACAAGTTACTCTAAAAAACGTCTTTTTCCTCGGAAGCGCTCAGTGGGCGCCCTGCCCCGCGGCCTTGCAGTGCGGCCGGGACCTTCAGGGGCCACGCCAGGGCCCAGAGCCGGAGTGGTGCCTCATCTTCTCGTCACCCACTCACAGCTCACATTCAGAGGCCACTTGCGGGCTTTCTTAGCTTCAGTTTTCCCTTCTCATTCTCCGGGAACCGCGCGGGTGCCGGGTGCGCCCGGCTGGCTCGGGACCCACTCGCTCCGCGGGGGCCTGCGTCTCTGGCTCGGGCCGCAGGCAGGCTGGGTCGCCCTTTCCTCCTCCGTCACAGACAGCCACCCGCCCTTCAGGCTCTTGGAAGCACCGGGGAAACGGCAGTGAGGAGCTTGTCAAGCCCTTCCTTCTGGACCCTCGTCCTGACCTCCGATCCCGCCCGGAAGGGAGCCGGGGCCTCCCGGCTCTGGCGCTGCGGGACTCTCAAGCCGGGCAGCTCGGGGTGGGGGGTGGTGGAGCCCAAGGGACAGAGGGAGGGCAGGCGGGAGGGGACGTGGGTCTCGAAGCCGAGGGCGAGGGGGTGGCGCGGGGGCAGCCGTGCAGACCCTGGGCCCCCGCGCGCCCGGCTCCCGAAGGCCGGGGGCAAGCGCGCCGTGCAGCTGGGGCGGAGCTCAGGGGCAGGGTGTGGGCGTTCCCGGGCACCGCTCCTACAGCGGCACGCCTCGCTGCTGGCCTGAGTCACAGAAACGGGGTCCTGCTACCGGGGGGGTGGAGGCAAGACAGGGTTGTGATTCCTGATGGATTTAAAAATGATCCCGAGTTTCCTGCAGTTTGTGGGGTTTTTTAGTATTTATTTATTTACTTATATTTATTTCGGCTGTGCCAGGTCTTAGTTGCGGCATGCGGGATCTTTAGTTGCGGCATGCGTGCGGGATCTAGTTCCCTGACCAGGGATCGAGCCCGGGCCCCCGTGCATTGGGAGTGCGGAGTCTTACCCACTGGACCACCAGGGAAGTCCCTTCCTGCAGTTTTTAAAGCACACCTATACATATATGTCTAGTGGTGTCTCTGAGAGTTAATGCACGGAAACTGCACACTTGCTAAATTTGGTGGAAGGGACAGACAGCAAGGGCGAGACTGCCTGACTGGGTTGTTTAGTAAACCGGAGGGCTCATCGGCGTGGTCGGGTGTGTGACGGGTGTATGGTTAGTTGGTCGGGTGTGCGATTCGAAACAGCCCTGTGAGCACGTCGGTAGCTGTGGTTGCCTCCCGGTGTTTTTGCTGGTTAAGTTCCTCGACTGGAAGCGAAGCGTCAGGAAGGTTGGAACCTGGAGGCTGTGAGGCCAGTACGCAGCAGGGAGTTTGAACACACACACGGCCTGACGTGGTGGGCCCTCAGAGTCGCCGCTCCCTTGACACGTAGCTGGTCTGAAGCGACGCCCACGTGTGGCCGGTCACCCCAGAGAAGCCAAGCCTGCGGTCCCGTCCCAGACGCAGCAGATGGGCTCTGTCCGCAGGGGGCTGGCTCTCCCCCAGCTCGTGCCCTTCCTCTGGCTACCGCTGCCCAGCCTCGCGAGCCGTCCCTTCCCGCTGCTTCCCCGCCAGCCCTTGGCTCGCGGGCGGGGCTCTTCCTGCCTCTTCTCTCCCGAATCCCCGAGGACACAGGCACAGGTCACGGCCGTGTGCACGCTTTGTCCAGCCACCCCGTGGGGCCCGGCCAGGATGGAGTTTAATATTCTGTACACAATCAGTGGATGTGAAGCGCCGGAGTCCTTCCCGTCCCTGGGTTAGCTGGGTGGGCGCAGCCCTGAGCCACAGGAGGGTGCGGCCCCCAGGCTGTCGCAGTCCCAACAGAGGGGCAGACACACAAGCGCGGGGACAGGTCCACTCTGTCGGCCTCGAGAAGCCCCTGGCCCGGCAGGCGGGGAGCGCGGCCCATCCGTCCTCAGGGCCCGGGGCATCTCCTGGGTTTCTGCCGTGGCTCCTTGCTGACCGGCCTCTGTCCCCTGGGGACCTGGGGTCGGCCTGGGGTCCTGCTGCCTGCTCACTGCCTTCTCCTCTCCTGTCCAAGCTACAGCAGTCTCTGTCAGTGCTCTCCCACCCCTCCCCTCCTGTCACCACCCCCTTCCTGCACTGGCAGTTCCCGCCTCCCCGCCCACCCACCCCTCCACCTTCAGAAGACCCCTGTCTGTCCACAGAATCCCCTCTTGCTGCCCCTCCCGGTTCCATGCTTGAAGGCTGGCTCCCGTCTGCCCACAGCTCTGCAGAGCCGACCCAGGGCGCCTGGGCCACAGCCCTCGCAGCCCTCCCCCTCCGGCCTGCGCACCCAACCACGGTGTCTGCAACTCTGCCCCTGGCCCATCCTCTCACGGACCCCCGACCCTGCCTGGAAAGCTCCCGCGACTGCCTTCAGAAAGGGGGCCTGGTCTGTGGTGCCTCCCCGCTGTCCCCTCCCGCCTCCCCGTTCTCCCCCCTCCAGGCTCCTGCTCTGACTGTACCACCTGCTGCCAAGAATACCTTTCCTGCACTGAGCGCTCCGGCTGCCCAAATCCCTGCTGTCCTTGAAGAGCCGGCTGTGCCTCCGTCTGGCCTGTGATCAGTCCCTGGTCCCTCTCCGGCCTCCGGCCCTCTTCCCCGGGTGCTCATCCCCCAGCAGCGCTGGGGCCTGTCCCGGCTGATGTCCTCTCTCACCCTCCGCCGCCCGCAGGGGCACGGGGCGCCGTAAACACTAGACGTGCAGCCCTCCCCTCGGGGCAGGGGTCTCTCCCCCAGGAAGCCTGGGGTGGGGAAGGCCAGTTCTCTGACTTCCACAGGCCAGACGGGAATCTCAGTCCGGTCACAGACGTTTTCTCAGCGGGAGCAGGACGGACGGTCTTCCAGGCCCGTCGTCGCGGTCTGGGGGTCAGTGTGTGTGAGGCTGTCATCGGCCCCTGAGAACACGTCCCCAGTGGTGCTGGCTTGGAGCTGGACGCAGGGCGGGAAGGCATCCTGGAGGCTTCGTGTCGAGGGGACGTGCACCCAGGCCCCCCCTGACGTCTCTGTGTCCACCCCACCCCCAGGAGATGGCGGGCAGGGCCCTCAAGCAGACTGGCAGCCGCAGCATCGAGGCCGCCCTGGAGTTCATCAGTAAGATGGGTTACCTGGAGCCGGGCAAGGAGCAGATCGTGCGGGTCGTCAAGCAGACCTCCCCAGGTGAGCGTGCTGGGGGCTGCGGGCAGGGGCCATCCTGACGGTTGCCCAAGGGCAGGGATGGCGGGTGGCAAATATGACCCTGAGCTGGGTGCTTCCTACTTGCTGGGTTTGTGGACTTGTTTTGCTTATGAAAGATCGGAAAATTCACTGGATATTAAAATGAGGCAACCCCGCAGGTTCTTTCTGCTTTCTCTTGGGCTAGTGGGGGAGTCTTTGAAGGGGAGGCTTACTTCATTGATTCTGAAACACACCGTTTCCCCCTCTGTGGCCTCTGAGAGCAGGCTGCCCAATGGCAGGTGCCTCCAGAGCTGGACACCTTGGGCAGAGGTGTGGGAAAGCCCCCTGGTGCCCCTGGGGAGGGCCAGAGGCCCCAGCACCAGGTGTCCTGCCTTGCTGGCTGTCACTGAATGTTTCTGTTTGCTGGTAGAGCAGATAGGGCCACTTTGGGGACCTGAGGTCCCTGGGTGTAGTAAGGGATTCAGGATATTGAACAAGAGTGTTCCCTGTTTTGTGGGAGACCTTAGATAAGCCCAGTTCACATGCTGAGGGGGAAATTGCACGGGCTTTGTAGCCGTATCTTCTTTGTGACGAGGACACGCGGTTCTGTTTTCTTCTTGACTGAGGAGTTCCCTTAAACAGTGCCTCGCTGGCCACCGTGTCCAGACTCTGAGGGTCCCGGGGTCTGTGTTGCAGCCCATCCCCTCAGTAGGCAGCGCCCGCTCTCTGATGACCCCGCACCGCCTTGCTCGCGGTCTTTCTGATGCATCATCTTAGCCTGAGAACACAGTGTCATTTGCTGTGGCTTCTGCTGGAAGCACAGCTGCAGAGGGTCTGGGCTCGGCCAGGTGCTCCAGGGGGCAGTCCTCGGACAGGCAGGGCACGGCCTTTGGACTGGGAGCCCGGCGCTGCCCACGCAGCCGTCACTGGCATCAGGGGCCTTCCCAGGCCTTCGGCCGCGGAGTAGCCGTGCCGCGGCGTCAGCCTCCTGTTCCCTCCTCTGCAGGAAAGGGCCTGGCGCCAGCCTCTGTGCCGCGGAGGCCGAGCTTCGAAGGAGCAGGTGACCCTTTCCCGCCCTACGCCCAGGTGAGCGGGCCGGCCTTCGAGGGCCCCGCCGCCATGGAGGAGGCGCCCCGCCAGTACCCGGACTTCCTCTTCGCCGCCGTCGGGCCTCACTGCCGTCCGCACCCACCCAAGGGCTACGCCACCGCCGGAGAGGCCACCGGGATGAGCATCCCCGGCCCCGGCGGCCCGGCGCCCCCGCTGCAGGGCCCGCACTACAGGGCCCCCCTGCTGGTGCCCGGGGAGCCCCTGGGCTACGGCGTCCAGCGCAGCCCCTCCTTCCAGAGCAAGACCCCGCCGGAGGTCGGCGGGTACGCGGGCCTGGCCGCCAAGGGCCCGGCCGTGCAGGTGCAGGTGCAGCCCGGCCTCGCGTTCCCGCCCCCGGGCGGCGCCGCCGCGTACGCGCCCCACCCGCACCCCAAGCAGACCCACCCGGTGCACGCGGGGGGCCCCCGGGGCGCCGTGTTCGCTGGCGACAGCCCCCCGCCGGGCCTGGCCACCCCCTCCCGGACCGGCCTCGGCGCCGAGCGGTTCGAGCCGAGCGCGCCCCCCGCGCCGCAGTGGCCGAGCGCCGGCCTGGCCCGGAGGGACTCGCTGCAGAAGCCGGGCCCCAGCAGGACCGGCTCCTTCAACGGCCACCAGGCGGCGGCCGCGCCCTCCCCCAACGCCATCACGGCCGTGACGGCCGCGCACATCCTGCACGCGGTGAAGAGCGTGCGGGTGATGAGGCCCGAGCCCCAGACGGCCGTGGGGCCTTCGCACCCCGCCTGGGTGCCGCCGCCGGGCCCCGCGCTCGAGGGCCTGGAGCCCCAGGACGAGCATCCCGCCGCCCCGGGGGGCGCCGAGGCGCGGGGCCGGCCCCCGCCCTACCCCCGGCACCTGCTGCGGCCGCAGGGCCGCGCCGAGCAGTACGACGTGGACGGCCTGTGCGCGGGGCTGCAGCAGGGCCTCCGGGGCAGCCGGGCCGCCGAGCCCCCCGACGGGAGCCCCAGGAGCCCCAGGGGCGCCAAAGGGGAGAAGGCGGGCAAGGACCGCAAGCAGATCCAGACGTCCCCGGTACCCGTGCGCAGGGGCTGCCGCGACGAGGAGAAGCGCGAGTCGCGCATCAAGAGCTACTCGCCGTCTGCCTTCAAGTTCTTCATGGAGCAGCATGTGGAGAACGTGCTGAAGACCTACCAGCAGAAGGTGGCTCGCAGGCTGCAGCTGGAGCAGGAGATGGCCAAGGTGGGTCGTGGGGTCGCCGCGGGCCCCTTCTTGCTTCTGCCTCACGCACCTCCCCTCCAGGCCGGTGGTCTCCCGGGGAGGGGGGCTGGTGTCGGGGGTCCCAGCTGGAGAGGTCCCGCACGTCGCGTTCCCCTTCCCCCTCACTCTCGGGAGGGGACGGGCTCTGCCTGATGTGCCGGCGCGTAAATGAACACATTGGTTTTTATGGTGTGTCCTTACTCGTGCACAAATCCACCACGTTTTTCTAACTGCTAAGGAAACATTTTGAAAGAGTAGAAAGAAAGTTTGAGGTTTTATACGTTGAAATTGTGGGATTTATAAAGAAAAATATATCTAGTAGTGATTCATCTATTCCTTAAGTCTATAGTTAGCAAATAAGGTTTGAAATATACCCTAGTTGGCACTAAACTGTTAGAAAAGGTAATTATTAATGAAATTATTTCGATTAAAATGCTATGGTCAATTGAAATCACACAGAGCTGGTAACTCCAATTTCTAAAAATAAGATCTGTGCCCTTCCCACTGTCCCGTTTTCGTTGACCTTGTTTGTTTTCCCATTTCCCCCTGAACTATTATTAAATTATTACATTGCTCTTAGAGCTCCAGGAATTTTGTGGTCCCCTTTCCCCCAGATTTTTATTAATATACGTTTCCTGTAGTTTTTAGAGCCTCAGGTCACGTGGAGAAAGAAGTCCCTGTTATTAGGTCTTCCCTTCCGATTCCAGATCTGTGACTCTGTGTGGATGTAAAGAACAAAGAGTTATTTTCTCGCCTGTAGTATCTGGCCCCATTCTTCTGCACCCTGGTTTCCGCGGATCGACTGGGGTGCCCTCCGTTCCGGGGCCTCTTCCCACCCCTCCCCCCTCCACCCCCCCCCCCGGGATCCTCCAGGCTGACCCTCCCCCGTTTCCTCCCGCACAGGCCGGGCTCTGTGAAGCTGAGCAAGAGCAGATGAGGAAGATCCTCTACCAGAAGGAGTCCAACTACAACAGGCTCAAGAGGGCCAAGATGGACAAGTCCATGTTCGTGAAGGTGAAGACCCTGGGCGTCGGCGCCTTCGGGGAGGTGTGCCTGGCCTGCAAGGTGGACACGCATGCCCTGTATGCCATGAAGACGCTGAGGAAGAAGGACGTCCTGAATCGCAACCAGGTGGCCCACGTGAAGGCCGAGAGGGACATCCTGGCGGAAGCGGACAACGAGTGGGTGGTCAAGCTCTACTACTCCTTCCAGGACAAGGACAGCCTGTACTTCGTCATGGACTACATCCCGGGCGGCGACATGATGAGCCTGCTCATCCGCATGGAGGTGTTCCCCGAGCACCTGGCCCGCTTCTACATTGCGGAGCTGACACTGGCCATCGAGAGCGTCCACAAGATGGGCTTCATCCACCGCGACATCAAGCCGGACAACATTCTTATAGATCTCGATGGCCATATCAAGCTGACGGACTTTGGCCTCTGCACTGGGTTCAGGTGGACGCACAACTCCAAATACTACCAGAAAGGTACCGTCTCAGGCCAGGGTGGACGCAGCTGTGCCGCCTCAGGCCTTTCCTTCCCCTCCTGGGGCGCAGCTGTCACGGGGTGACTTTATAATTTGGTGTAACATCCTTTTCTCCCTGAAGAAGTCGTATGACATGTGACGTGTTTTTTTTTTGTAAGTTAGTGGCTTCAGATTCTACTAATATGTTTTTAGGACAGTAGGCCATGGGGTCTCATGGGGCCTTGCTGAGGAGCCATCACTCTGCCCTATTAAAACAAGCCTTAAAAAACAAGCCTCCCGGGCTTCCCTGGTGGCGCAGTGGTTGAGAGTCCGCCTGCCGATGCAGGGGACGCGGGGTCGTGCCCCGGTCCGGGAAGATCCCACGTACCGCAGAGCGGCTGGGCCCGTGAGCCGTGGCCGCTGAGCCTCCGCGTCCGGAGCCTGTGCTCCGCAACGGGAGAGGCCGCAACAGTGAAAGGCCCGCGTACCACAAAAAAAAAAAAAAAAGCCTCCCAGCCTCCCCAGGAGCCCTCTCTCACAGCCACCCTGAATCTACCTGCAGGCGCAGACCTTGCTGTGGATCCAGCTTAACGCCACCTCCTGTGGTCCTGCTACCTGGAAAAGTCAGAAACAGCTGGTCATTATCTTATTTATGGCTTGTACTCTATAGCTCAGGCTTCTTTTTTTTTTTTTTTTTTTTTTTTGCGGTACGCGGGCCTCTCACTGTTGCGGCCTCTCCCGTTGCGGAGCACAAGC
>NC_041226.1:1243167-1263618 GCF_002837175.3 Physeter macrocephalus | reverse complement strand
AGCACAGGCTCCGGACGCGCAGGCTCAGCGGCCATGGCTCACGGGCCCAGCCGCTCCGCGGCATGTGGGATCCTCCCAGGCCGGGGCGCGAACCCGGTTCCCCTGCATCGGCAGGCGGACGCGCAACCACTGCGCCACCAGGGAAGCCCCAGGCTTCTATTTTTTAACTCAAAACTAATCCTAAATCATTTTATTCATTCCCATTTTTTGGCACTGAAGTCATTTGTGTTCATATTTTCTAAATCCTCTCACTCTTTTCCATGCCCGTCTTAAAACATGTCTATCAAACAGGTGGTGTTAGCCTTTGAGACGGGCCTGAGAGGCTCTGGGCCACCATCCTACAGTCCCTGAGCCTTTCTCACCGGCCCTGCACCGTCACCCAGCACAGGGCACCCAGCACAGGGCACGGCCCCCGCGGCCGCCTCCCCCATGCTGCCCGTGTTGGCACGGGTGTGCACCTCACGGCTTGGGTGTGAGACCCAGGACCTCAGCCATCTGCGAGATGGTGGGAGGAATCTTTCTCTCACTGTGTCAGGAGCTGGGTTGGATTACTTTTCCTCTTGAAGCTATGGGTTTGTTGCATTGTTTAAGAGTGAAAGTTAACTTTTTCATTCTCTTCTCTCCTCGACCCGCTTCCTGGGTGAAAGGGAGTCACACGAGGCAGGACAGCATGGAGCCCAGCGACCTCTGGGATGACGTGTCTAATTGCCGCTGTGGAGACCGGCTCAAGACCCTGGAGCAGAGGGCGCGGAGGCAGCATCAGCGGTGTCTGGCTCATTCCCTGGTTGGGACCCCAAATTACATCGCCCCAGAAGTGCTCCTCCGAAAAGGTGAGTGCTTCGGCCCTGCACCCAAGCCAGGTGACCTCTGAGGGTCCCGAGCCCCAGCTTTCAGAGACTCGAAGTGTCCCCACTGTGTCTGTGCTCACGGGAGCCTGAGAGCTGGATTCTTTCTTTAGCAAACACAGCCTCCAGTGTGTGTCCCTCTGTTTGGGAGCTGCCTTTGCTTCTGGCCCGTCTCCACTTGCTCCTCCTTAGGCTGGAAGTGACAGGTTGGGTGCGAGGTGGGCTTGTTCCCTGGAGCCCAGAGGAGTTGCTCCAGAACTGGTTTTGACAGAGTCCTGTGAGAGACAGGACTGGGCGGGGGGGATGTGGAGGGGGTCCTACCTGGGTCAACCACCTTCACTGGTCAACGGGTGTGAGGATACAAACACTGTATCCTCCAGTTCTCCGCCGCAGGTCCAGAAGCACCTTCAAGGTAAGATTTGGGGACAGCAGTGCTCCGTCCCATCCAGCGGGCACCTGGCCGAGCACGAGAGGCATTTCTGACAGTCAGCTGCAGGGCCCACAGCGGCTGCGTTTGTTCATCTGATTCCGTATGATGAACCCAGAGACCAGTGGCCTGTCTGTTCTCACGTATTGTTTCTAGTCATTGGAGCCAGGACCCTCGGTCCTCGCCCATGTTCTCTTTGAGCTGTGTGACCCAGCGTGGGTTACTAGCCTCTCACCGCCTCACGTGTAACAGCAGTGCCTTGAGAGGTTAGAGTATTAACCTCCCTGCCCAGTAAAGCTCTCCCCCTCCCCCTTCTTTCAAAGACGGAGGGGTGGGTGCTGGCCTGCAGAGGAGGACACCCGTCTCCCCCAACCCCCCGTTCGCAGCAGCCCAGCGGAGCCTCCGGGGCCAGACGGGCAGGGGCTGCAGGTCACCCTTAGCAAGAATTCGGTGACAGCAGGACCGGAGCGGGGCTCGGACTGGGACGTGGGACAAAATCAAAGATCAGCCTGCTCCGCAGCCTCCACGAGGCCGCCCTGCCTGAGCCCCAGGCCGCCAGAGCCCTTTGGAGGGGACTGGCTCCCTCGGTGCCCCCAAGGGGCGCGACAGGTGGCAGCCGTTCCCTTTGCCAGTTTCCTCCCCCTTGTTCTCCCAAAACCTCCCCAGGAAGCCTCATCACTGGTCTCACCTGACCTCAGGTCACAGAATTTCTGCTTTTTAGTTTCTACGATTTTAACTTGCGTCTGTTCGTGTTCTTTAAGAACCTAAAATTCTGGTTAGTATTGTTACTAATAACAGTAATCTTTTAAAATTAAAAAGCCTTTTATTACAAGAGCATCCTGTGTTTATCACAGACTAACGGGGGAAAATAAGAAAATGCTCGTGACCACGCCCCTCCCACATGGAGACCGTGGACGCCCCGACAGCGTTTTTCTCGCAGACTGTTCTGAGCTCCGCAGGCGGGAGGCGGTGACGTCACGCATGCGCCGCCAGGTGCGGAGACGGTGGCATCACGTGTGCGCCGTCATGTGCGGGAGGCGGTGACGTCACACACGCGCCGTCAGGTGGGGCCCTGACGTCACCTGTGCGCTGCCTGGAGCTTCCCCGCCGACGTGAGCCGGTTCTCTCGGGGTGTGTGAGGAAGGCGTGTGCGGGGTGGGAGCTGAGTGACGTTGTCTTTCAGGATACACCCAGCTCTGCGACTGGTGGAGTGTTGGCGTGATTCTCTTCGAGATGCTGGTGGGGCAGCCGCCCTTCCTGGCGCCGACTCCCACGGAGACCCAGCTGAAGGTAACGGGGCACGTGGTTTTCTGATGAACCCAGGAGGCTTAGGCCAACATATGACCTTTTATTCCGAATAGTGTAGGGACGTCAGTTGTATGTCATGGGATGTTTCCAAGTATTCTTGTTATTACCTATTAATTTTTTATCTGGGTAAGTAGAGGCACAGGGTCAGAGCTGAGTTGTGATGTGCGCGTGAACCTGGACCATGGTCGCCTGCCGATGTGGTGCTTCCAGGTGAGAACTAGGAGTGGGCGAAGCACCGAGGCCGCAGGTCTGGGCCCAGCGGCAGGTGCCCCGTGCAGCAACCAACACGGCTTTGTGACTGTGCCCGAGGAAATCGGTTTGATACTTGGATGTTCTGTCATTACCGTTGGCCAATTATAAGCTATGTGTCAGGCTAATTGTGCACATTTCTGATATTCATTTCAAGTAATTAAAAAATTACTCCGTCAAATAATGACTCAGTACTAAAGAATTAGTTTTAGAATGATAGCCATTTATTCTCTGAAATGAATGATTTGATTACTTAAAGACTGAGTAGAGAACCTGATGAAACCTTTGGAACTTCTCAGAACAGTGCCCTTACACATGTTCACTGACAGTTCTAGGATGTATTCACATACCCCGGAGTCCACGGTAGACCCGAGATTAATAACCTCTTAATTAGAAAAACCCTAAATTAAGGCTGGGTTTCTTTACAGTAACAGTGAAATTGGAATTTGGCATTATCTATATCCTAATTGAATTGCTGAACTAGTTACTAATTTGTCTGCATGATAATAACCCAATTTTAAAAATTGTGATGAAATTTACCATTTTAACTACTTTTAATTGTACAATTCAGTGCTTTAAGTACATTCACAATGTTATGCAACAATCACCGCTACCTATTTCGAGACATTTTCACCATCCCAAGCAGGAGCTTAACTACTAAATGATAACTCCATTCCTCCGTCCCCTCTGTCCCTATAACAGCTCTCGTATCAATACTTTCTGTCTCTGTGAAGTTGCCTATTCTAGCGACCTCATATAAGTGGCATCATGCAGCATCTGTCCTTCTGTGTCTGGCTTATTTCATTCAGCATAATGTCTTCAAGGTTCATCCATGTTGGAGCCTGTGTCAGAATTTCCTTCCTTTTTAAGGCTGAATGATATTACATTGTATGTAATATTGAGTAATACTCCATTATGTGTAAATAACCCTTCATTTTTTTAATCCATCATCTGGCAATGGATGTTTGGGTTGTTTCCTCCTTTCGGCTCTGTGAGTAGTGCTGTTGTGAACATAAGTATGTGTACAAGTATCTGTTTGGTCCCTGCTTTCAATTCCTTTGGGTATATACCCAGGAGTGGAATTGCTGGGTCATACAGTCATTCTATGATGAAACTTTCTGAGGAACCTCCATACTGTTTCCATAGTGGCTGCACCATTTTACATTCCCACCAACAGTATACAAAGGCTCCTATTTCTCCACATCCTTGCCAACACTTAATTTCCTTTTGTTTTTTTTTTAAATAGTAATTATTCTAGGGGGTGTGAGGTGGTATCTCATTGTGATTTTGATTTGCATTTCCCTAAGGTTCAGTGATGTTGAGCCTCTTTTCATATGTTTCGTGGTCATTTGTAGATCTTCTTTGGAGAAATGTCCATTCAAGTCCTTTGCCCTTTTTGAATTCGGTTCTCTGGGTTTTTGTTGTTGAGTTGTAGTTCTTTATATAGTCTGGATATTAATTCCTTATCAGCTGTATGCTTTGCCAATACATTCTCCCATTCCATGGTTTGTCTTTTCACTCCATCAGTAGTGTCCTTTGATGCACAAAAGTTTAAAATTTTGATTAAGTCTGTTTTATATATATTTTTTTGTTTTATTGCCCCTGCTTTTGGTATCATATCCAAGAAATCATTGCCAAATCCAACATCATGGACGTTTTCCTTTATGTTTTCTTCTATGAGTTGTATAACTTTGGCTCTACTAAAACAACAACTCAGTTTCAGACCAGCCCTCGCACTGCCTGCCCCCGTGCCACTCCTGGTTATATTGGCCTTGCTTTAGCCTGACTCCAGGTGTAAACAAGAAGTCCCTTAGGCTTCCTCCTCACAGCAGACAGGGCTCTGTGAGCGTCCTGATGGCTGATGTGTGTGGTGGAGCACCACCAGCTGGGGGTGGCTTCCTCGCCCTTTGCCTCAGGCTGTGGGCTCCTTCTGAAACCACACTGACCGTTTGTAGCTGCTCAGAGCCTCCTACGTCTGTTCTGTTCTCCCATCGTGAAATTATCAAGATCTTTTAAAATTAAAAATAGTTATTTTAATTGAAGTATAGTTGATTTATAATATTGTGTTAGTTTCAGGTGTACAGCAAAGTGATTCAGATATATATTATTTTCAGATTCTTTTCCATTTTAGGTTCTTACCAGATATTGAATGTAATTCCCGGTGCTATCCAGTCGGTCCTTGTTATCTATTTTATACACATTAAATAGTAGTGTGTATCTGTTAGTCCCAAACTCCTAATTTGTCCCTCCTTCCCTCCCTCTCCCCTTTGGTAACCATAACTTTGTTTTCTATGTGTGTGAGTCTGTTTCTGTTTTGTAAATAAGTTCATTTGTATCATATTTTAGATTCCACATATAAGCCATATCATATGGTATTTGTCTTTCTCTGTCTGACTTCACTTAGTATGATAATCTCTAGGTTCATCTATGTTGCTGCAAATGACATTATTTCATTCATTTTTCATGGCTGAGTAGGATTCCATTGTATATATGTACCACGTCTTTATCTATTCATCTGTTGATGGACATTTGCTTCCATGTCTTGGCTATTGTAAATAGTGCTGCTATGAGCATAGGGGTGCATGTATCTTTTTGAATTATAGTTTTGTCTGGATATATGCCCAGGAGTGGGATTGCTGGATCATACAGTAGCTCTATTTTTAGTTTTTTGAGGAACCTTCATACTGTTTTCCATAGTGGCTACACCAGTTTACATCTCCACCAACAGTGCAGGAGGGTTCCCTTTTCTCCACACCCTCTTCAGCATTTATCATTTGTAGACTCTGATGATGGCCCTTCTGACCGTTGTGAGGTGGTGTACTGCATTGTGATTTTGATTTGTATTTCCCTGATGATTAGCAACGTTAAGAAACGATCACGTTCTTTAACACCCTGTCCCGGGACGGCCCTCGTCGGCCTCGAGGTTGAGGAGGAAGGAACACCGGGTGTATTGTCCCCGCAGGTGATTAACTGGGAGAGCACGCTGCACATCCCCGCGCAGGTGGAGCTGAGCCCCGAGGCCCGGGACCTCATCGCCAAGCTCTGCTGCTCGGCTGAGCACCGGCTGGGCCGCAACGGGGCCGACGACCTGAAGGCCCACCCGTTCCTGGGCGCCATCGACTTCTCCAGCGACATCCGGAGGCAGCCTGCCCCCTACGTGCCCACGATCAGCCACCCCATGGACACGTCCAACTTCGACCCAGTGGACGAGGAGGGCCCCTGGCAGGACGGCAGCGAGGACAGCTCCAAGGCCTGGGATGCACTGGGCCCCCCAGGCAGCCGGCACCCCGAGCACGCCTTCTATGAGTTCACCTTCCGGAGGTTCTTCGACGACAACGGCTACCCGTTCCGGTGCCCCAAGCCTGCGGCGGCCGATACCGGGACTGAGGCCGAGCAGCCAGCTGCGGGGGCCCCGACCCCGGGGGCACAGGCCGGGGGCTGCCAGCCTGTGTACGTGTAGACCCTGGGGGACCGGGAGGTCAGCCCCTCAGGTCAGTCGGCCGATTGCCCCTCGAAAGTCTGGTCTGCACCCAAAACCAAAGCAGAAAAGCTTCTGAAAGAGGACTCGCCTCTGACGTCTTCTTCACATTCTGGTTGATGGCAGGGCGGGTGTCAACATGGCCTGGATTTGGCTTTTGAGGACCTTCACTGCATTAAAACAATATTTTTTAAAATTAGTACAGTTTAGAAAGAGCACTTATTTTGTTTATAGCCATTTTTCTTACTAAATTATAGGGATTAATTTTGACAAATCATGCTGCTGTTATTTTCTATGTTTGTATTTTATCCACAGCACTTATTCACATTTAGGGAAAGACGTAAAGATTGAAGAACATGTGATAAGAAATCTCTGTGCAATAATGTAAAAAAAAAAAAAAGATAACACTGTTCTGATGTTACTGATACCATTTTATTCACACAGTGGTTTTTGTTTTATATTTTTCCCACATTTCAAAATTGTGATATATGTTAAAAGCTGCTTTTGTTTTGTTCGGTTTGCTTTTTGCATATTATAGTATAATAGGAAGTGTGAGCAGGTGATCACGCGGGTGTGACTTCAGATGCCAAGTGTGGAGAGATCGCTGCATGAACAGGGTTTTTCTATTAAAGCGTGACCGTGTCTTGCCATTCACAGCGGGTTCTGTGAATACGTTTTGAGTGAGTAATTCTGGACAGTGTGCTGATGCCGTGTCGTCCTGTGGTGCCTTCCTCGCTGTGACTGCACCCCTCCTCTCTCGTTGAGGAAATGCACGTGTGCCTGAGAGCTGATGTGACTGTATGTGTCGTGGGTGTGATTGGATTCTTTGGGGGGCAAAGACGTTTGTCCTACACTACACTTGTATACATCAAAAGGGATTCTCTTAGCTCTGCCAAAAAAATGTAAGTTAGTCGTCCTCTGTCTGCCTCGCGAGTCAGGATGCTGTCCTGGTGGTACAGCCGCCACGGGTAGCCGGAGCCCCACCCGGCAGACACCCCGCGGAAGGGCAGTGATCTTGGAGTTCTCTCACCGTGTTTCTAGTGTGCTTTGAAGGATCCATCTTAACTTGGTTTTAGAAGCACATTTTTCTAATCTTTGCGAAACAGCAAAGTGATGTTGAAAAAGAAAAGATATTTAAGCCATACATATTTTCTTAGGAGTGTAAATGTATATATAACTACATAGATAAACACAAAATATTCCTATTTCAAATTAGTATGATTCCTATTGAAAGTGATTTATATTTGAATAAAAAGTTAAATTCTTTTTTTGCTTTTTAAAAACCTGATGCATCATATTTTTCATTATATTATTCCACGTATTTTTCCTTGAGGTTTTTAGCATAATGTATCCATTAGTTAGTGTCTATCTCTAGGCAGCACACTTACGCGTCTATCGATGGCTAAACTGAAGAAGATGATTCCTGTGTACTGGTTTACATGTGTGTGAGTGGCAGGTTCTGGGTCTGCTGTGCTGTGTCGTGACTGTCAGTGTTTCTCTAGTTTTGCAGTAACGCCGTGTTGTTATTTACGCTCTGACAGACGTCATGTGGTAGGTTCTTTCTCAGGAACTCAATTTAACTATTATTTATTGATATATCATTGCCTTTGAAAAGCTTCTACTGGCACAATTTATTATTAAAGTTTTGAATCCAAATCAACTGGTGTCAAGCTTCATTGGAATTTGTTAAGTTCTTGCTTATATCATGTTGCGACTCCCCCAGGCTTTCCTGTGATTCACGCGCAGCCAGGGCTGCCATCGGGAGGGGGAGGGGGAGGGGGAGGGGGAAGGAGCCTCCCCCCACCCCACCCCCCGCCCCCGAGGAGATCGGATTTCAGGTCAGCATACGGTCCAAGCAGGGGTGCGGCTGTGTGACCGGCTTCTCTTCGCGAAGGTGGTGACAAGTATATGGCATTAGACTGTCGAGCGGGTTAAGTGGGGTGTCAGGCAAATCGTGAGTGGGAGCTGATTCCCCTGCTCGGGACAGGTACACTGACAGGACAAGGCTAACGCCTCACCTTTGCTTTAAGATGGTTGATAGTATTAAGAAATCCAGAAAATATTGTTTTACTCTGAGTTGGTCTTTCGAAAGGTTCAGTCACGTGGTCCCCACTGGGCGGTCGCGACTCCACCAGGCCGCCTGCGACCCTGTCCTAGCGGGGAGGGGTGCCCCTACTGCCGGCCCCCGCTTTTCTCTTAGGCTGCCACGTTGGGGAGGCATCGTCAGCCGACGGGTGTGGAGGTCCCAGCGTCCTGCCCTAGCAGGAGTCCTGGCAAGTCACCCCAGCAGGACGCTGGGGACTCTGCTGGCACGGCCGGGGGCAGGGTTTTCTGGTCTGACTGGCTGTACTGGAGCAGTTACTGCCCATCTGTCTGCCCGTCTCCTCTGGGTCGGGGGTCGGGCTGTCGCTGGGACCCGGCTTGCTGGCACTTGCAGGTTGCTGGCCTCAGCTCCAAGCCTGGAACCGAAAAGAAACCCCGGAGCACGTAGCGCTGCGTCGTTCCTCAGGCCCCGAGGCCCAGCTCCTCTGCCGCCGCCTCCCCACCTCTCAGGGTCTTCTGTTCTGTCTGCCGTGTCCAGGAGTTTTAGTTGTACTTGGGAGGCGTAGGAAAAATCTGCTCCATCTTCCTGGAGGTGGAAGTGGGTTTCGGTTTCAATTTCAGCTTTGAGTAATGGAGGCTCACACAGTTCACCTCCTGAGTCACGCCAGCCACGTTTTGCAAGCTTGTCGCCGTGCGTGCTCAGCGGTCCCCGCTGGATAGCACGGGTCTGCGCAGAGTCCTCTGGCTGGGCGTTAGTCCTTGCGCTGACATCGGGCAGAATCTGGGGACTAGTGGAGCAGTTGGCCTTCATCTCTTTCTCATGTGTCATTCCCTCTTGGGTAGTGGAGAGACCACCCTTCCTCGGCAGCAGGTCAGCTGACCTGTCCACGCACAGTGTCCAGCCTTCTGTTCTGCGGCATCGCGCCCTCTTCCTTTCCTCCTTGCCCGCCGCTCCGAACGCGCGGACCCTCCTCAAATCACCAGCTTCCTGCCTTTTTTAAGCCGGTGACTGGTGTCTCCAAAAGGATCAGAGTAGCTTATGGATCCAGGACCCGGGTACAGACGTGAAGCCCGCCTCCCCGCCCCTGCAGTGGCAGCTCGGAGTCTTAACCACTGGGCCGCCTGGGAAGTCCCAAAATTATATTATTTTTAGAAAAAGAGTCTCTGTCCGTATCTCGCCATTTCCTGCTTCCCAAACACAGCCTCTCCCATGTCTTCTTTGTCATTTTTCTGGCATTTTCACTGTCAGGCTCTCAATGATATTTCTTGATTTACTTATTTTAAATATTTTCTATCGATGACATATATGGTAATTCTCTTATAGGCCTTCCTCAACCTCTGTTTCCTAGTGTAAGTTCTCTCACAACTTTTAGTTAAATCAGTTATCAACGTAAATATTATTAAGACTATGCTGGGGTATTCCCTGGCAGTCCAGTGGTTAGGACTTTCACCGCCGTGGCCCCGGGCTCAATCCCTGGTTGGGAAACTAAGATCCCATAAGCTTCGAAGTGTGGCCAAAAAAAAACAAAAACAAAACAAAAACAAAAACAAAAAACTGCTAGGTTGTCTTTGAGCCAAATAGTGTATTCTGATTATGTTTCCTTCTCATACAAAAAAATTTTCCTCTTGGACTTAGTAATTACCTTGTTTTTTCATCTACTTTGTTTTCTTTGAAAGTACAGGTGTTTTGTCCATCCTTCCTTCCTTCCCTCCTTCCTCCCCTCCCTCTCTCCCTCCTTCCCCAGTTGCTGCAAAGGATCTGTCAAATCCCAGACTGTTTTCCAGGAGCACAAGTGCTTTGTCCACCTCATCCTGCAGTCTGGACCAGCTGCCCTTCAAGCCTGACAAACAGCTGTCATCTTGGGAATTCTTTTTGTAACTTTCCTATGTTGGATCCCATTTTGCCAAATGCCGTCCGTATCTTCCTTTTCCTCAGTTTACACCTGGAAAAAAGTTGGGGTTCTTGCTTGTCCAAAAATGTCCCTTTTCTACTTTATTGAAAATATAAATAAATCTAAAATTCTAGGATGAAATTCACACAGCATTTTGGAGGCATTAGTCCTCTGTTTCCCAGGTTCACAGTCTTGTTGAGTACCCTTTCTCTCTAGAAGCTTCTAGAATCATCTCTGTCTACCCTGTGGTCTACACTTCATGGCGATGTTCCTCCACTGGTTTCGTTTATTGTCCTGAACACTGAGGCTTCAACCTAGAGATGCGTGCCCTTGGGCTCTGGGGAATTTTCTTGCATTATTTTTCAAAAATATTTATTTATTTAGGCTACACTGGGTCTTAGTTGTGGCATGCAGGCGTCTTAGTTGTGGCATGCAGGCATCTTAGTTGCCACATGCATGGAGTATCTAGTTCCCCGACCAGGGATTGAACCCAGGCCCCCTGTATTGGGAGTGCTGAGTCTTACCCACTGGACCACCAGGGAGGTCCCTTCTTGCATTATTTTGAAATTGATTCCCTCCATAGATTCTCCAACTCCTCAGCTGATTCTCTGATTTCTTATATTTATTTCCTGTCATCCATGTCTTTTTTTTTTTTTTTTTTTTTTTTTTTTGCGGTACGCGGGCCTCTCACTGCTGTGGCCTCTCCCCTTGCGGAGCACAGGCTCCAGATGCACAGGCTCAGCGGCCATGGCTCATGGACCCATCCGCTCCGCGGCACGTGGGATTTTCCCGGACCGGGGCACGAACCCGTGTCCCTTGCATCGGCAGGCGGACTCTCAACCACTGCGCCACCAGGGAAGCCCTGTCATTCCTTTTTATTGTCAAATAGTATTGCATTGTGTAGATTTATCCCATTTTATTTCTCCTATTTATCCAACAGTTAGTGAGCATTAGAGTTATTTCTGTCTTTCGGCTATTGTGCATAGTACTGCTCTGAGCATTCATATGCAAGTGTTTGTGTGGACATACTTTATTTCTCTTGGGTGTAAGCCCAGTAGTGGCTTTACTCGGTCAAATGGCAACGCTATGAACCTTCTGAGGAGGTGCCAGACTGTTTGCAGAACAAGTGCACCATCTTCCATTCTCTCCAGCAACGTATGATGGCTCTAATTTTTCCACATCCTCACCAATTCCATTTTTTCTTTTTGGTGTTCTTTGATGCCCCCCCATTTTTTATTTTGCTGAAGTCCAATTTATCTATTTTTTTCTCTTGTTTTTGCTTTGGGTGTCCTATCAGAGAAGACTTTGCCTAACCCAAGGCCATGAAAATTTACTCCTGTATTTTCTCCCAAGACTTTTATAGTTTAACCCTTCATTTAGGTCTGTGATCCATTTTTAGTTTATTTTTGTGCAGTGAGATGAGCGGTGTGATGTCACTAGTGTGCGCGTGAGTACCAGGGAGTCCCAGACTGACCATTCTTTCCCTGTTGCATTGACTTGGCACTTTTGCCAAAAACCAGCTGACCCTGAAGTTTTGAAGGTCTGTCCCTGGACTGCCCGTTATGTGTAGTTGCCCTAGCATCAGTCCTTACCGTCCATTCTCGTGTAAAAGCTCAGCACTGGCCACTGACTGGAAGCCCCCCCGGGGGTCAGGGAGTGTGCTTTGGTGGCTGTGAGCCGGAGGTCTTTTTGTGTTTGTAGGAGGGGCGTGCCTGCTGGTGGTCACACGCCCAGGTACGGGCCTTCCCTGTGCACCCCTCCCCCTCCCTCGAGAGCCCCACCCCGCTGCTTCCACTTGGCCACGTGCTCCGTCTCCGGGAAGGATCTTGCACGGTGTGGAAAGCCTCCTTGCAGCTTGACGGCTACCTGAAAATGGTCCCCGGTTACTCGGCATCCGGCCCTGCCGGCGTGTTTGTGATTCTTAGATGGACCACTGCGGGCCCTCTTCACTCAGTGCCTTGTTTCCGTTTGCACTGAGAGCACTGACTGTTTCCCCGGGACCAGAGGGGACCAGCTCCTCCTGGTGCTCTTTACCTCACCCTCTGTCCCCGTGCGTTGTACGGGCCCAGCTGACTACGGATCAGGCCTCTGGAGGTACCTGCATCCTCTCACTTCCCTGACACCATTAACATGACAGGAGAGAGGTTTTGTAAATTAATAAAACTTATTTTTCAGAGCAAAATGGAGCGGAAGTACAGAGAGTTCCTGTCCACACCGTTCCCAAACACACAGCTTCCCCCCACTGTCAGCATCCCCCCCAAGGTGGTACCTTTGTTACAGTCAGAGAACCCACACTGACACGCCGTCATCTCCCAGAGTCCACGGTTTGCATTAGGGGGTCACTCTTGGTGTCATACTTGCTATGGTTTGGACAAATGTACAATGACGTGTATCCACCTTATAGTCTCATATGGAGTAGGTTGCCCTAAGAGCCCTCTGTGCTCCACCTGTTCATCCCTCCCTCCCTGTAACTCCTGGAAACCACTGATGTTTTTTGTTTTTTGGGTTTTTTTAAAATAAATTTATTTATTTGTTTATTTTTGGTTGTGTTGGGTCTTCGTTGTTGTGCACGGGCTTTCTCTAGTTGTGGTGAACAGGGGCTACTCTTTGTTTTCTCATTAAGATGGCTTCTCTTGTTGTGGAGCACGGGCTCTAGGCTCACGGGCTTCAGTAGTTGCGGCACGCTGGCTCAGTAGTTGTGGCTCACGGGCTCTAGAGCTCAGGTTCAGTAGTTGTGGCGCATGGGCTTAGTTGCTCCGCGGCATGTGGGATCTTCCTGGACCAGGGCTCGAACCCGTGTCCCCTGAATTGGCAGGTGGAATCTTAACCACTGTGCCACCAGGGAAGCCCACCACTGATGTTTTTTTACTGTCTCCATAGTTTTGGTTTTTCCACAACTATGGAATCACACAATCTGTAGCCTTCTCAAATTGGCTTCTTTCACTTAGTCGTATGCACTTAAGGTTCCTCCAGGTCTTTTCATGGCTGACAGCTCATTCCTTTTTAGCACTGAATTATATTCCATTTTCTGGATGGACCACAGTTTATTCATTCACCCACTGAAGGACATGTTATTTGCTACCCAGTTTTGGCAATTATGACTAAAACTTTTATAAACATCCAGGTGCAGATTTTTGTGTGGACATACTTTTTGACTCACTGGGGTAAGTACTAAGGAGTGCAGTTGCTAGATTGTATGGTGGGAGTGTGTTTAGCTTTGTAAGAAACTGCCAAACTATCTTCCACAGTGGCTGTTCCATTTTGCACTCTCACCAGCAATGAATGAGAGTTCCTGTTGCTCCACATCCTTGCCAGCTTTTGGTGTTGTCAGGGTTTGGGATTTTGGCCATTCTAATAGATGTGTAGTGTGGGTCGTTTTAATTTGCTTGCCTTCCCCTGATGATACATGATTCTGAATGTGTTTCTGTGTGCTTTCTTGCTACCTGTACCCCTTCTTTGGTGAGGTTTCTGTTGAGATCTTTTGCCTATTTTTGACCAGGTTGTTTGTTTTCTTACTGCTGAATTTTAAGAATTCTTTGTATATTCTGAATAACAGTACTTTATCAGATGTGTCTTTTGCAAATATTTTGTCCCAGTTTGTGGTTTATCATCTCATTCTCTTGACAGTGTCTTTCACAGAGAAGTTTTTAACTTTAATGAAGCTCAGATAATCAGTTCTTCCTTTCATGGATTGTGCCTTTGGTGTTGTATCTAAAATGTCATCGTTGGTACTTCCCTGTCAGTCCACAGGTTAAGGCTGTGCTTCCAATGCAGGGGGTGCGGGTTTGATCCCTGGTCGGGGAACTAAGATCCCACATGCCGTGCGGCTCAGCCAAAAAAAAAAAGTCACTGTCATACCCAAGATCATCTAGGTTTTCTCCTATGTTATACTCCAGGAGCTTTATAGTTTTCTGTTTTACATTGAGGACCATGATTTTTGGTGAAAATAATTTTTGTGAAGGGTGTAAGGTATGTGTGTCGAGATTCACTTTTTTGCATGAGGATGTCCAAGTGTTCAGGGACCATTTGTTGAAAAGACAATCTTTGCCTTTTCTCCTTTGTCAAAGATCAGTTGACTATATTTATGTTTGTTTATTTGAATGTTGATCCAGCCTTTCTTACCTGGGATAAATCACACTTGGTTGTGGTGTATAATTCTTTTTATACATTATATTGGATTTGATTTGCTAATATTTGTTGAGGATCTTGCATCTGTGTTCATGAGCGATATTGGTCTGTACTTTTCTTGTAACATCTTTGTCTGGTTTGGGTATTAGGGTAATGCTGGCCTCACAGAATAAGTTATATTCCCTTGGCTTCTATCTTCTGGAAGAGATTATAGAGAAATGGTATGATTTCTTCTTTAGTGTTTGGTAGAATTCACCAGTGAACCCATGTGGGCCTGGTGCTTTCTGTTTTGGAAGGTTATTCATTATTGATTTAATTTCCTTAGTAGATACAGGCCTATTCAGATTATCTGTTTCTTCTTTTTCTTCTTCTTGTTTGTTTTTTGTTTTTTTAAATCTGTTTCTTCTTGTGTGAGTTTTGGCAGCTATTGTGTTTCAAAGAACTGGTCCATTTTATCTAGGTTGTCAGATTTATCCTTTTAATGCTCATGTGCTGGTGATAATCCCCTCCTGCATTTCTGATATTAGCAATTTGTGTTTTCTCTCTTTTTTTGTTAATAAGTCTGGCTAGAAGCTTATTGATTTTATTGATCTTTTCAGTGAACTGGCTTTTGGTTTTATTAATTTTTCTCTCCCGAGTTCCTATTTTCAGTTTCAGTGGTTTCTGCTCTCAAGTCTTTATCATTTATTTTCTTCTGCTTACTTTGTATTTAATTGCTCTTTTTCTAGTTTCCTAAGGTGAAAGTTTAGTTTATTGATTTTATATTCTTCTTCTTTTCTAATATACGCATTCAATACTATAAATTTCCCTCTTGTCACTGCTTCTGCTACATTCCACAAATTTTGATAAGCTGTATTTTCATTTTCTTTTAGTTTAAAATATTTTAAAATTTTCTTGAGATTTCTTCTTTGACCCATGTGTTATTTAGAAGCGTGCTGCTTAATCTCCCAGTATTCTGGCATTTTCCAGACATCTTTCTGTTATTGATTTCTGGTTTAATTCCATTGAGGTCTGAGAGCTATGATTTCTATTTTTCGAAAGTATAAAAGTGTGTTTTGTGGCTCAGAATGCAGTCTATCTTGAATGTTCTTACTAAAATAAAGAGGATTGGTTGAAAGTCTGTTTTAGAAGTTACCCAGATCATCTCCACAACTCTAGCCGGACAAGTGGCTGTCCTTCTCCCAGCTGGAAAAAGATCGGAAAGTTTTCTCTGAGGATGGTAAGCTGGAGGGTTGCTATGGTTACAAGGCACGGTTTGGGACAGAGCTATGAAGTGAATATGTGCATACTGAATCCTTCAGCCCTCTTCTCCCACTCAGCTCTCGGAATACCGGCAACAAGGTGGTCACCCTCTGGGCAGGAGATTGGTGGTCTCCTCTGGGGCCTCTGAACAGCCCAGGAGGAAAAGACTGGAAGATACTGATATCAGGGTTCTCCAAGCAGAGGGCTCGGCCGGATTACCTTGCATGGCAGCTTCACGTGCACACGCAGAGCTTCCCATCAGCATTTCCACGGCCGGCCCTCAGATAGGAACCTCTGAAGAGGAATGTGAGGCTGACATGGACGACGCAGACAAAAATGAGCCCAAACGAGGTTGTACAAGAAGAGCTTCAACAAACTGTCACTGATGTTTTCAAGATAAGAGAGAAGATGTTGCAACCTTGAAACAAGAAGAGAATATATTTAAAAGGAACATTCAGAGAACAAGAGGGAGGTCTTTGAAAAATTAACAATGATAGCAAAAATTAAAGTCTGTGGAAAGTTTGGACAGTAAAGTCAAGGAAATCTCCCAGAAAAAAAGAGCCAAAAAATAAAGACATGGAAAATAAAAGGGAAATATAAGGAAATTAGAAGATATGTCCATGTCTATATCTGAACTGTGGCAGTTTCTGAAAAAGAAAAATATGTTAATGGAGTTGAGGAAATCTTCAATTCAGTAATTCAGGAAAATGACCTAGAGCTAAAGGATATGTTTTTATTTTATTTTATTTTTATTTATTTATTTTTTTTTTTTGCGGTACGCAGGCCTCTCCGGTTGCGGAGCACAGGTTCCGGACGCGCAGGCCCAGCGGCCACGGCTCACTGGCCCAGCCGCTCCGCTGCACGCGGGATCCTCCCGGACCGGGGCACAAACCCGCGTCCCCTGCATCGGCAGGCGGACTCTCAACCACTGCGCCACCAGGGAAGCCCAAGGATATGTTTCTAGATTGAAAGGAGCTGAAATGCCCAGAACAGTGGGTAAAAATAGACCCATACAAATGTACATCATCAGATATTCCACAATGTCTGGAACAAAGCGAGAATGCTACGGAGAGATAAAACAGTTCATATACAAAGGATCAAGAATCAGAAGGGCTTTGAAGGTAACACCAGCTCTAGACATTAGAGGGTAATGGAACAAGGCCTTCAAATTTTGTGAAAATAATTGTTTTCAACCTTAAACTCTATCCCCAGACAAGCTATTAATCAAGTGTGAGGGTAGAATAAAGACATTTCAGACATTCAAGAATTCAGCATGTTTTCCTCCCATATCCTCTTTCTCAGGAAGCTGGAAGCAGACATGGGGTCCAATAAACGGGTCTGACAAAGGGGAGGAAGAAGGGGCTCAGTAGGAGCTGCTGAAGGGGTCCCAAGTGACAGCTGTGCCCCGGGTGCGGGGGGCAGGCTGCTCGCTCGGGACCCGCGGAGGGTCTAGGGTGGCCTTCGCCGGGAAGAGGTCCTTCGCCTGCCTTAGAGGAGATTCGGTACTTGGAGAACAGTTTGGGATTGGGTTTGGGTTGAGGATATAAAAAACTAAGCAAATGGAAAACACGAGCCAATTATTAATTCGAGGGAAAACTAAAGGTTGTTTGGAAAAGTGAAAGTGATGATAGGAATAGTATGGTTCATTTGGGGATAGCGTTTACATAGTTGTAGTAATATGTTAATTATTGTCTTAACCAAATGTCCAAAAGTCTGACAACGTGTATTAGGAAGACAAGGGAATGGGAAGGGCATGCCTGGGTATCAGGGGAAGAGGGTTTAAAAGGAGCTAAATTCTCATCTTCCATAACAGGAAGTAATTACATCATGCTGAGACGAAAACTCGAGACACTGCTTTACAAGGATGCAATCTGGATACAAGTCCTTTGTCAGATATACGTATTGAGAATATTTTATCCCATTTCCTTAATGGTGTCTTTTAAAGAGCAGGTTTTAATTTTGATGAAGCCAAATGTACTATTTTTCTCTTATTGTTAGTGCTTTTGCTATTCTATTTAAGAAATAGTTTCCTTCCTCAAGATCGTGAAGAAATTCTCCTGTGTTTTCTTTTAGAAGCTTTTTAGCTTTAGCGTTTATATTTGATCTGTGATCCCTGTCAAAGTATTTTTGTGGGGCTTCCCTGGTGGCGCAGTGGTTGCGCGTCCGCCTGCCGATGCAGGGGAACCGGGTTCGCGCCCCGGTCCGGGAGGATCCCACGTGCCGCGGAGCGGCTGGGCCCGTGAGCCGTGGCCGCTGAGCCTGCGCGTCCGGAGCCTGTGCTCCGCAACGGGAGAGGCCGCGACAGTGAGAGGCCCGCGTACCACAAAAAAAAAAAAGGTATTTTTGTGTTTAGTGATTTTTGCTAAAGTGAACATGTCTTACCCGTGCATTGACTTCCTGTGCCTTTTTGCACATAGCAGGCGCTCGTATTTTTGTTGTATTTTATCTATATGTTTACCTATATGTTCCTTCTGAGCAGGACCTATGAGACAGTCATTTGTGTTCTCCCTGGCCCGTCCCCATCACACACTGTTCCACACGGTAACAACCCTCCGAAAAAGGAGCCCAGAGGAGCCAGGGCACCAGCCACAGCTGTTTGTCCCTGTGCCGCGGAGGCAGGCAATGCTGTGTTCCTCAGATCCAGAAGGTGCATCTCGCAGGCACAGGTAGAGCCCGCCTGGGAAAGCCGCACACGCAGGGCACTGGGCATGGGCAGTGGCTGGCCCTGGGGTCTGTCTTCTGGCCTTTTCTTCCTGGGATTTCACATGCCCAGATGCTGGCGTTCGGTTTCCATGCTCTCTGAATTCTAAGCCAGCCTGTAAGCCAAGGACACTTCTTTTCTCCCTGGGAACTCTTTGATCTTAAGCTTTATCTCCTAGTAGCATGGAGTCTCGTTTCAAAATAAACCCCACCTGGGAGTGCACACAAAGTCAATATTAGTAAATCGTTAGTGCTTAGACACAAACATTTTTTTTACTTTCATCTACCCAAATACAAAGTAAAAAATCAACCACAATCATGGAATGCAGCCACCAGCTTCCTGCTGAGAAAACCCAAATCTTCAGGGACTTCCCTGGTGGCGCAGTGGTTAAGAATCCGCCTGCCAATTCAGGGGACACGGGTTCGAGCCCTGGTCCGGGAAGATCCCACGTGCCGCGGAGCAACTAAGCCCGTGTGCCACGACTACTGAGCCTGTGCTCTAGAGCCCGCGAGCCACAACTACTGAGCCCACGTGCCACAACTACTGAAGCCTGCGCACCTAGAGCCCGTGCTCTGCAACGAGAAGCCACCGCAATGAGAAGCCTGCGCACTGCAATAAAGAGTAGCCCCCGCTCACTGCAGCTAGAGAAAGCCCGCGCGCAGCAACGAAGACCCAAGGCAGCCAAAAATAAATTTTAAAACCCCAAAAAACAAAAAACAACCAAATCTGCACTGGTTCCATCACCATCGAACAAGGACAGGAGCAGGAGGGACACTGAGGGCAGAGCTGGGGCGAGGTCCTGCCCATCTCCCAGGACACTCGTCAGCTCTGGACTCGGGCACGGCTTCCAGCCCAGAGCACGTCCTTGTCCTCATTTTTCTGCAAGAAGGAATGACGTGAGGAGGCTGTGGAGGACCAGCCCTCTCCCACCCCCTTGGGGCCCTTGAGACCACTGCCCAGACGTGAGCTGCTGGTGCCCGCCTCCCGGAAACAGCCCCAGTCTGAGCGAATCATCTCCCTGATGAAGCACCTTCCGTGATTTCCGTTGCTCGAAGACAAGGTGGTCCAGCGCTGGAGAACCTGGCCAGCCCAGCCCAGGCCCCTCGCCTGCGGGTGATAGAATCGTGGGAAGCTTTGGCTTCGGATGGACTTGACTTTCAGTTCCTGGTGGGTCTGAAGCTGTGTGACCTTGGGTGCTTTTCCTAACCTGGAAGAGTTGCTAAACACCTCAGAGGCTCAGGGCCCTTAATTCCTGAACACAAAATGATAATGGTGCCAGTGGGAGAATTAGATGAAAAGCATCTGTAAAGTGATGCAGATACTCTAGATGCTCCTGCCCGGCCGGTTCCCGTCTCGGTTCCCCTCTCGCCTCCCGCCTGGCAGCCACCCGAAGCCACTCCCGCAGGAATCCCTGTGCACTCGGCCCTCCTTTGCCTCTTTCCTTTACCTGAAACGTGGTTGCCTTCAGGCCTTCACCCGAAATCTACCACGTGCCCTGAACACCAGGTCACCTGCCGGCACCACCGCGAAGGCCCGCCCACCCAAGGCACCCGTGGTCTAGCCCAGCCAGGGAGCGGGCCTCTGGCCCAGGAGCCACACCTGTGTTGTCAGGGCTGAGGCTCCTCCGAGGCCCCCTGGAGGCATCGCTGGGACCCAGCACCGCTGGGCACACGAGGAAGCACTTGAAGTGTCTGCTGAGTAAATGAGTGAAAATTAGTACCTGTTGATCCCCTCCCACCCTGGCGTCTGAGGGAGGGCTCCCGCCCTTGTTATATATGACCGTAATCCCTCTGAGCCTCAGTCTTGTCCTCTGTAAAATGGAGCTCATACTAGTGTCCATTTCGGAGATTGTATTGGTAAAGATTAAGGGATACGCTGCAGGTAAGGGATGCACTGATGATCTTTTAAGGCATGAGATCGCTGTCATCAAACCGTGCTGCCCTGGGTAAGTCACAGCACTGCTCTTCCTCAGCCTGTGCATCTGTGAAAGGACAGCGCAGAGCCAAGTCATTGCTAAAGCTATTCAGGCCTTCAAGAGTTTTTGTCAAGTCAGTGTTTAACAAGCTCATATGATTCTGGGAGGGCGTTTATAGAAGAAGCTCTCTTTTGTAGTAAGAAATTTGCAATTCAGGGGCGTG